>NC_081409.1:460712072-461012072 GCF_030272615.1 Cryptomeria japonica
CACCCTTTCAGAGGTGAATCGGGTAGCTTCTATTTTAATCGGCACTACTAAGGGATCCGTTTGGTGTGTAGGGGTATAAACTCGATTAAGAGGTCTCCCAGCCTTGAAAACCAAGGTTTGATATACCCGAAGGTATAGAGGAGAGCTATTCCTAAGCACTGTCATTGCTTTGATTTTTATCAAAAACACATTTATTCTATAGTGGGTTGGATTACTTGGCATTAGTTGTTCCCACTTAGGTCATTCCCCTCTCACCGGCCTTAAGGGCTAAGAGTTAATAACTCATCAAGAGGGCAGGCTTGTTAAAGAGATGCACTAATGAATGCAAAAGATGAGTCTAGCTTTCTAATCACCTAAGAAAGGTGAGAGCATACTCGCCTATCATCAAAGTCACATAAGACATGATAGTTGTTCATTTCTTTAAGCCAAAAATGAAGTGTGCCTAAAAATATTAAAGAATACACAAAGTTTTTGTTGAATCCTTAGGCAACCTACAAAATAGATCCATTAGTAGTCATGATTGTGTTTAGAATTTGTCTTTGACAAGCGTCCTACAAAAAAGAGTCAGGTTGCAAACATATCATAAATAGATTAGAGTTAGTGTTAGAAAATTTTGGATCAGAATCATAAAACCCTAAAATGCAGTTTGTTAAAAATCACAAAGCCAAAGACTCGTACGACACAAATTTCCAGTTAGTACAATAGAACTTTAGATTTTGTACAATATCCAAAACAGGCTCATACGACACAGGATTAGCCTAGTACGAGTAAAGAATTTGCAAGAAATAGACTCGTACGACACATATTTAGACCTTGTACGAATAAAGAATTTGCAACATAAAAACTCATACAACACAAATTTATACCTAATACGAGTCAAGATAAGGTGTCGTCCTAGACTAAAAGGAAGTTCGCACGATCTGAAAAGGCAACTCGTACGAATATCCAAACCAGAGCCAGACAGAGATGAAGCTTGCTGAAGATTAAGAGGCCAAAAGTAATGATTTCGGCCCAATGATGGGAGCCAAAATGTCGTGCTCTATGAAGTGTACCTGTTCCTGCAACCACAATGCACTCAATAAATCATTACAAGCAATGGTTAGTGAATTAAATCCAAGAAATGTAAAACCATAGCTAATCGACTTATTGCCTCCTAGTAAATGCGAGTATGAAAAATGCTCTCAGATCTGATTATGCATATTCCAGTGACTTGACTACACTTAGATGGAGGATCTGAATGATAAAAATGCATGATCTAGCAAGAATGGCATGATTAAGCTATATTATTTCATAATTGATCTAGAAAATAGGCTAGAATGAAGATGCAATTAAGCTAAAATTGAGCACGATAACATTGCTAAAGAATGATAAGCTATAAACTAGATTCCTATACTAACAATGCATAAGATGAGAAATGAGATGGGATCAAATGATATGAAAGAATGATATGAAATTGGGACAAATTATATGAATTGGGACAAATGATATGAATTGGGACCCTTTGTGCTCCAAAATGAGGTCTATTTATAGGATTTCCAAGGCTAGGGGTGAGGTGGTAAGAATCAACGATCAAGATTGATCTGAAGATATCAATGGTTAAATTGGAGGAGGATGGCAAAGGGGTTGGGTTGGATTAAAGGGAACATCTATCATCTCTATGGTGACAAGTGTCAAGAGGCTTCTAGAAGAGGTTAGATGAAAGGGAACACTTAGTGACAAGTGTCACAAAGGTTCTAGAAAATGTTGGATGAAAGGGGACATGGTGGTCGGTAGAATGGGTTAGGTTTAGGATTGGTTAGGTTTAGGAGTGGTAGAAGTTAGGATAATTTGAATTTAGAAATTCAAATAATGGAAAAAGGCTAATTAATCTCAACAACTCATGATTGATTTGTTTTAATTAATTAAAGGATTTAGAAGAAATGATTTGAATGGAGGGAATTAATTAATTTGAATTAATTAATCAAAGAGGATGAAATGAACCTATTAAATAAATCCTTAGATTTATTAATAGGTAGATGAAAGATGAAATTTAATCAAATTGCTTAGCGAATTAAATTAAATTGGGAAGGGGGATTAATTAAATAATTGCTTATTTAATTAATTATCTTCAGACCATTTTTAGGTGTATACACCGGTCAATGTTCCAAATGCAATAAATATGGTCATAAGTCAAATGACTATAGAATTAATGTAAAATTCTATGCTTGTGGTAGATTTGAACATCTATATAATCAATGCAGAACTCAAACCAGGAAAGGTTATGGAAAAGCTATTCAAAGAAACAATGTAACTTGTTATGCATGCAAAACAATTAGGCGTATTACAAGATTTTGCTGAAGAAAGAATGTACCGGCAAACAAGAAAGGATCTAATGTCAAAGGCAAGGAAAAGGTGAATGAAATCAAGTGAGAATTCACTAAAATAATGGGTCAAGAAGACAAATCAGAGAAATGATGAATCTAGCTTTGCACCGGCAGAACAAAGCAATCCTACACCGACAAGAAACTCTTCATCTAACTAAGGAATAATCCTTAGGGGTAAGGCAACTAATTGAAGATCATGTATTTTTCCCCTTAGATGATGGTAAAGTCATAATCCTTCTTTATCGGCATATATGTTGAGTTACAATGGAAATTCACTAACCGGTGAAGCATTTAATGCGGCTGTTAGTTAACTTTTTGGCTATAAAGCATTGAAATTTCTCATTTCAACTCACCAAGCATTCAAGTATTCGAAGAGAACATAAGTAGAGCACCAAAATTCAAGAAGCGAAACAACAAAGATTTTCTAGGGCATCCAAGGTTTTCACTTGCATTCGATAGAAAAAGGCATTTGTTTTACGTCATAGCTTCTTCATCTTCCGTTCTTGAATTCATAGAAAAACCTACTGTTGTGGAGAATATCAAACATCCTAGGCCATTTTTTAAGATAATTCCTAAGATAGCTAAGATGGACGACTCTATTGTTGCATTTTCAAAAATTTTGAAGGAAGTTGCATTCGCAGAAGACCCTAGGGCATACATTCACTGTAATATTGAATATTTAGGGTCTGAGGATATAAAGAAAATGTTCATGAATGCCATCAAAAACAAACAAGGTGTAATCAAACCTGAACATAAGATTGTGGAAGATTTAGGGTTAGTAGACATCCTTTATATGCTTGAATTTAGAGATGAAATTGTCCTATATGTTCTAATTAGAGTTCACGGTGAATTTTTATGGCTTGACTCTATCTTGAAAATCACCAAGGAAGCTATTAAAGTTGTTACAGGTTTACCCTCTACCAGCACAAGGCCTGAGAAGAAGAAGAAAATTCCAAACAAAGATGTTATGAATCTAATCAGCGCTACATCTGATAACAGATCACTTAGGGTAAGTGACATAACTGATGACAATGTTAAATATGCTAGCATGGTTATTGGTTACAAGGTGGTACATACAAATAGGTTGAATTATGTTTCCAGTCTATGCATTCACAGTCCTTATGAAATGGTAAAGAATAATGCAAAATTTAATCTTTGTGAATGGTTAAAAAATGAATTGATAGATAACTTGGACAAACTCAAGGGTGATAAAAGGGGAACTTTTAAATTTGGAAATTTAATTGTATGTTTAATGCTATACTTCTCAAAGGAGATTCTCAGCATAGGGCATAGAGATTTTGCCTATGATATTTTTGTTGAAAAACATATTAAGGAGGCAATTTCTGGCATGGGTTCAGAAAGAAACAAGCAGGTATGGGGATACTTCAAAAACTTTCAAGCAAGAATGAAGCAAAGGGAAAGAATCCCTCAGAGTATTGTTGATAAGTATGACAAATTGATATGCTTTGTTATAAAGAGAGATGGAACATGGATGGAGGTTGTCACACCTAGAACTGTTTGGGTAACAGAAATGCGATATGAAGTGGACACCAACACTCTGGAAACTTATGCCAAGAGACTTATAGATGCCCCACCAAAACTTACTGAGAAGATTTTTGGCACTGCTGAAACCATAGAGAAAGATGTTATTATTTAGAAGCAAAGAAAGAAAAGGGATAAAACATTCAAAGATGCTTCAAAATTTGTCAAAGATGTTACTAAGGGATTATTGAAACTTGGATAGTTGAGTGATGTTGTTGCAAGCATAAAAGAAAGAAAATCTAACCAACAACTAGTAACACATGTTTCCCCTATTGTTACCTCATCCAAGATGGATAGTGAAAAGGCTACGAAATTTAAAAGGGTGGATAGGAAGAAGAGAAAATCATCACTGACACTTTCTCTATCACCTAAGAAGACAAGGACACTTAGGAAGAAAGAATAGGTTGTGAGAAAGCCTAGCAGTCCCAAGAAGAAGATTACATAGAAGCAACCAACACCAAATAAATCTGATACACTTTCCCCAATAGAGCTTGTTAAAAAAATAACTCAGGATGGTAATCTCTGCAATGTCAGTAAGTTTTATCATTATTTTAATGATTTAGATAAGAACACTATTGAAGAAAGCATAATCTTGTATTTAGATATACATAAGAAATTTCTTATTGAAGTCATTGATTTTCTCCCCAATCACTTACATCTAAGACTTGAGGCAAAAAGAATGTCTATCATGGAATTGGATAATAAATTGAAGGTTGAAGCATTGTTGGCTATTCATCCAGCTAAGTCTAGACAAGAAATAGATGAATTGATAGCTGAAGCTAACAGAACTATTTTTGCAAGTGGTCACTGGCAAGTAAGCCTCATGGCCGACAGGATAAAGGAAATCATAGATGAGACAACAGACATATGGGATATTTTTTTTGTGGAGAAAGAGAAAAGAGAAGAAAACAAAAACAAAAAGTTGATAATTTTTTTACTAAGGTATATCAAAAAGGAGATAAAGGGAAGAATAAGGTTGGTAGTGTTCCTGACTTAAAAATAAAAGATAACTTACCTCCACCAGCTCAGGACACCTCACCAGTAGCAACAAAGGCACATGTAGAAGTGCAGAATCAACCCACAAAAAAGACGTCAAATGAAGAAAAAGGAACAGATGCAGTTGATCCCAAGTCAAACATTCTATTCACAATGAAGGTTGACACTCAAGACATCAACACTACAATGGATGATACCTCTATTCTAGAAATTGGTAAGGACAAGCCCACAGACACTCCTTTAAATATTGATATTGATAAAATAACTATTGATGATGCAAATAAAGCTATAGATAAAGAAAGTTTTGAGGAAAAGAAATCAAAATCTGCAAATATTGAGATCTCTGACTCATCAGTCAAGGAAGTTGACACTCAACAAGATGTTGAGATACCAACAGATATAGCACAAGAATAGACAACATCTAAACTAGCAAAGGATAAGAATGAGAATGAGGAAGAGGAAGGGTTAGAGAAATTAGGAGAAGAGAAGAAAGATAATGCAGAACCTAGCACTTCTCCCAGTACTTAAATTTTGGATTTCATACCAACAACTGTTACAGAAGTATTTTTGGATTCTATAAAGAAAATAACAGAATGTAATGCCTTGGCATTTAAGACTATCGATGATTCTCTACCGATTTTGCAGATGATTGCACTGGAGTGCAAGGTAGATCAAATTGTTGGCTCGATAGGTAAATTGGACACGTTGTCTAAATTTATTTCTGCTAACATTCAATCATTAGACAAATAAAGGAGAAGACTATTCAAGAAAAAGAAGAATTCTTTGGAAAAGCAATAAAGGAATGTACTCAGTAGATTGATAGACTGCTACCGACACTGAATTCTACCATTTTGGAGTATAGGGAATTATACTAGGAACCTTGTAAACCACATCAACTAACATAAGATATTGATGATCAAATACAAAAAACTCAGAAGGAAATTGATGATATTGCGGATAACATAACTGGTTCCTTGGAACTAACATCAATCATAGAATAGGAGATGGCTATATATGAAGAAAAGATTGAAAATCTTGGAAAATAAAAGGCAAGACTGAAAATGAAAACTAGGGAGTTGAAGAATAAGCCTGGTCCAAGACTGGACAATCTAATCACTCACCGGAATGCACTATAAAAAGATAAAATTCAAGGAGATAGATCACCAGAATAGCAAATGCACTATCTTACCGGGATGATCAGACAAACAGAAACATTAATCACCGACAATATGAAGTTCAGGAAGGGTGTGAACTTAGTTCTGGTAGATATTTTTCAAGTTGTACACAACCTGCTTCAGGGTTCTAAGTAAATTTTTGAATTTTTGAACTTTTGACATCATTTGTCATTTATGTCAAAGGGGGAGTGGTATAGTGAGAAAAATGTATAGTGAACAGATCATTTGCTTAGGGGGAGCACTCACCGTTTTGGATTCACAGTTTTGATTTTTCTCATGAGTGTTGTCATCAATGCCAAAGGGGGAGATTGTTGGCATTATACACTTAGATGAGAATGGTGGATGTTGTCATTGATGGCAACAAGGTTCTATAGGTTCAACCAGCAATAGACTTCACCTACCAACACTGACAGATACAACAAGGCTTATTCACACCGGCATTCCAGGCCGACTTGTCAATAAATAGTGTTTATGTGAAATGAATTGTAATGTAAATTGTAATTGTATGGCTGACATGTTGTATTTTAAAGACTCATATATTTATGAGCTCTTGTAGGTCATTTGAAATGTATGGAATTGGTAATATGAGATAAGATAGGATATGATAGTGAATAGTTGTATATGCATTTTGATGTGTTTACTTTTAGAGCGAATAAGAAGCAAACCAGAATGAAGATTACTCTTTATAAACAGAATAATTTGACAGCATACCGACTAGGGTTTTTGGCAGAGGTAGAACTGGTATCAAACAGAGCATAACAACAAACTCATCCAGCATTTTGATGCAAGTTATAAGAGTTCATTTTATGTTTACATCAGTGTGATGTTGTAGTCAGTGAGACTCGACTTTTGTTTTTGAGCAGTGAGCTCTAGGCAGTTGGCCTTCCTGCATGTGCAAGCCCCTTTTTGTACTAAGTAATATTTATTCATATGGCTAGTGAGTAAATATTGTGGGTCACAAATCCCACCAAGATTTTTTCCTTACTGGGTTTCCTCACCAAAATATGTGTGTTATGGTGTGCATTGATGTTGATTCCTTTGTTTCTCTTTACTACATTATTATTTTCTTACTGGCATATTAATCTAAGTTACAAAATTGCAAATAAGTTTAAATATTTCATTAATCGGTCTGATACTGATTCACCCCCCCCTCTCAGTGTCTTTGGGATTAATCAATTATGTAAAAGTAAGAAGATTCCTTCATCACATCTTGCATCAAACTTTCCTATATCCTCATCTCTTTTGATATAACATTTGCTTCCAAAAACCCTAAAATATCTAACTGTAGGAACATGACCAAACCATAGCTCATAAGGTGTCTTATCAAAATTACCTTTTATATGCACCTGGTTGAATGTTTAAACAATAGTGCTACCAAATTCTCTCCAAAAGGTCTTTGCAACATCTCCTTCAATTGACATTGTTCTAGCAGCATCCAAAATAGTTTTGTTCTTCCTTTCAACAACTCCATTTGGCTTAGGGTTCTAGGAGCTAATAACTATCTTCTAATTCCATTCCTCTCACAAAATGAATCAAACTCACTGGATGTGAATTCTCCTCCTCTATCAGATCTGAAATATTTCAGATTCAAACCTATCTCAATCTCCACTTTAGCTTTGAATATCTTGAATTTCTCCAGTGCTTCTGATTTCTCCCTTAGAAAAGTAACCCACATCATTCTAGAGTAGTTATCAATAAGTAACATGAAATACCTATCACCCTGCATGCTTCTCACTCTTGTAAGACCACACAAATTAGTATGCACAATATCCAATAAACCATAGATGTATACAACTTACTTTTAAATGAAGTTTGTGTTTGCTTACCCAACTGGCATTGTTTACATACCAGATTAGAAGGCTTCACAATTTTAGGCAAATCTCTAACATATTGAGTAGAACTTGTCCTTATCATGTAGTCAAAATTAGCATGAAAAATCCTTCTATGCCACAACCAACTTTCATCTATCTGAGAAATCAAACAAATTTTCTCACCGACATTCAAGTGAAAGATATTACCTTTAGTCTTAGTCCCAAATGCAATATCTATACCGGAGGCATTCAGAATCTTGCATTTAACCTTCTTGAATTGTGAATCATAACCCTTATCAACCATCTATCAAACACTCAAAAGATTATTCTTCAAACCTTTAACATATAAGACATCATCAGTATTATGCTTACCATCAAGAGAAATAGAATCTCTACGAAGAATTACAAAAGCTTTATCATTTTCCAAGTCTTATTATACCACCATCATACTTCTCCATATTCATAAATTTAATTTTATCACCTTGTTGGATATTGTTCTTGCTAGGATATGTTGGTGTCATTGATGTCAATATATTCCTATGTTTTGGTGTTGCAAAGAGTTGCTTTGATGATTTGGTTGGATTATATATTTGTTATGTTGTATCAACTAGATATACTTCATTATTTATTTATTTCATGATGTTATGTGGTGATTTGATCGAGTTTTGGATTTTGGTATAAGGATTGGTGTTTCAGTCTTCAATGATGCAATGTTTTTGATAGCCCTAAAAATTGATTGTATGAGAATTCACAATTTTGAGATTAAATAGTGATCTTTCTGGTTATATTTGCATCTTTTGTCAAGATTCAATATCTAGGGTTTAGAGTTTATCAAAATTTCTTGTGTCCTATGAAGAAAACCCTAGAAATGATATATCTCATCGTTACTTTTTCCCACTAAGGCCAAGGGTTGTTAACCATGGGCGGGGCCATTGTATTTCCTAAGCGCTAAGTTGTGGTAGACCGGTTTTAGAAAATATTTTCCTATAGTCAGTCTCTTTTAATATGTGTTCCTGTGCCCGCATTTTTCCTAAGTCTAAAAATCCTAAATGTTTCAATTGGTTAATAAAAGAAGAACAAATCTGATGGTTCATGCTTCCCCATGGTTGAAAGTGTAGTGAAGATTAAGAACATGACATCGCAAGATGATGCCACATGTCTTCAGCAGAAAATGACACGCTGGTGGTGTAGCCTACTGAAGCCTTGTCCTGCCAGTTTTCAAGCAATAAAAATCGGTCTACTAACAGTCCTATCAATTGGCACGTGTTCAAGATGAACGTCAATGTTATGTTCCGAGATGAAAGGTGCCCAACTTTTAATTTTGAAAGGGTTAACGGGCACTATGTTAAAGCAATAAAGTGTGAACATATCCGATGGCCCCCATATACCCATGATGGAGGTTGCAAGGAGGTTATAGAACACAACATCATGAGATGATGCCATGTGTCTCATGTTGACCAGGAAGATCTACAGTGGGGCCGCTGACAGAGTCTGGTTAAAAGATGATATGGCATTGATTAGTCATGACTTCGTGGGTCTACAGATACAGATGGAAGGTCAAATGCCAAATTGACAAATAATGATCATTTGATTTGCCAGGTTGGGTAAGATCTACGGCTGATTTTCAAATTTGAAATTAAAAGGGATCATTAAAGATATTGGTTGTAGCATGCATGGGAAAGACAGGATGAATAGAATGAAAACTTTTTGACTTAGGATTGATGGCGATGAGTTTGAAGTTTTGAATATCGACTCACCCTTGAGGAAGCTTGTGTGAGGTCCTTGTTGGGTAAAGGACTAATTAAAAAATTAAGGATGATATCTCAAAAATGTGAAAGGATCAGGATTATTTTTCAAGTTCAGATATGATGGATCATGAGTTCTCTGATGAATTCAGAGATTGCTTGTTGAAAGGAATCCTGAAGCAGAAGACTATACACTCAGTAAGAGATAATATTAGAACAAAATCATTCATGCAAGGTGAACATATGCAGGTGGTAATGGAGTGATGGCCTAGAAATGGCGTTGACCTGAGTTCTAGGCATCATTGCTGGAATCCATAGCTGGAAAGATGAGCAGAAAATATCAGGATGATGATTCTTCACATGGATTAGCACCACCACCTTGAATGGAATTTTGATTATAAATTTACAAGGATAGTGATAGAATGGGTAGAAATGGATACAAACTTCTTTATTTTTCTGAGAATAGTTTTTCATCAGTAAGAAGATGGTGTTCCAACAAAATTGTGTATGGAGTCGTTGCATGTTCTGTGACACTGGATGGATGTTTTTTATCTGGTATGAGGTTGCTCATTATTAGAGGAGTTGTGAAAGATCAGAGGATTGTCAAAGGGGGCATGAAAGCCTTTTCTTATCAGCAAAATCCACCCAGGACATCTCCTCTATTCTTACTCTGCAATTTGCTGGCAGAGTGTTCCAGGAGGGAGCTCGTAGGGAACTAAAAGAAGGATTTGTTGGAGTAAGGATTGGTATCCATTCATCTCTGCAATGACATGGAAGCTGCAATGCCTTCTCAACAAATTATATTTACCCCCAAGCTCCTCTTTCCATTTCCTCTGATCCGGGGCATAAAGGTTGGATATTTTCCTCTAATTCATGGGAAATCTTATTTCTTGTCGGGATCTATTTTCCTTTTCAGAAAGGGAAATGTTGTGTAGAGCAGAGTGAGCATCTCAGGGTCCATCCAGAAGTGTCTAGGTGATATCAGCATGACTCAAGTGATTTCATTTCTACCGATAATTAGTTGAAGATTTTGGTTCCACCTCATCACGGGCACCAGCATGTGGATAAGGAATATTTTGTAATAGAATTGTGTACAACCTCTTTGGCTTGGTTTTGGTGACAGGTGTCTTTTGGCCTAAAGCTTGTCGCTCCCTTGCTTTCTATAAAAGGGAAATCAAGGCTAGAAGTTAGGGTTCCAAAATTTCTAAGAAGGATCTCTTTAAAAGTAGGTCCAATCTGTAGGGTTAGGTTCCGTATAGTTTTAGAAGAGTCATAAAAAATTGTAGGAACTGTAATAGCATTTTGCAGAGTAGAAGTAATGAATTAATTACAAGTTTCCTTTTCAAATGGGTTATTTTGCAATTGAAGTTGTTGTCTGTTAACTGATAGAAAATAGGTTATGATATTAATACAAATATATTCTCTAATGTGTACTCTCCTGCATGTAATTTTATCTTATTTTGAGTAAATGGGATCAAGGGTTTCATTTATTTATTGCATTGTTATGATGTATGTCATTTTCCATTATATGCTTTAGTCCAAGGGGTTAATTAAAATGCTTGAATGAGATTACAAAGAAATAAGACTTCTACCAGCTAGATTTGATAAGTAGTTTAGGTAAGAGATTCTAGACAGGATCATGTTGTAAGGCAGTATGCTTCAAGACTGAATCAACTATTACATAATTTTTTATCAGATTTTTGGTAATATCTCAAAGACTTTGTAGCCCAAATGAACAAGGCACTGGTATTTTCTAGCAAATATCATTAGGTTTTCAGTTTCTAGTCTATTTTGTTTGTGATTCCTCAGAACAAATCTTTAAGTATCGTAAAATCATTGTCAAGTTTTCATGTATTTTCTGAAAGTTGTCCCGCCCATCTCATGCTCTAGCCTAAGGTTGAGGATCACTGAAGGACTTTCCATCCTTGAGCATTCTTCCTTTCTGTTGAAACCTTTTATGGGATAATCCGCTTTGTTTTCAGTAAATTCTTGACTATTGTTGTAGAGATCAGGAAGTTCACTAAAGGGATTACCCTCTAGGGTTTTGCAGAGCCCGAAGTGTAGAAGGATCTTGTATCCTTGTTGATGTTGGTCCAAGCCTGAAGGATATTGATAGTTGGAAGTGGCTTTCCATAGATATTTTTTAAGAGAATAGCTTGGTCTCTGCCCTATGGCAGTGTAAACCCATTTATTTTGGGAACCAACAAAAATGGCGACTCTATTGGGGAAGAATGAATTGTTGAGAATCTCTAGTTAGAAAATATTGGCTTAATATATAGTTGAGATTATCCCATCCGAGTCACCAACAAAAATGGTGACTCTATTGGGGAAGAATGAACTATTAAGAATCTCTACTTAGAAAAGATTGGCTTAATATATAGTTGAGATTATCCCATCCAAGTCACCAACAAAAATGGTGACTCTGCTGAGGAATGTTGTATAAAGTTATCTGGGTTTTTGTGATTTAATGATTGAGCGTTGCTCCCTCATCACAGGACTCAAATATTTTCCCATAGAGTGAATATTTTCTTAGTCCATCCCTTGTCAGTTTTAGTCAATTCTCATAAATGTTGCCAGAGAATCTGTTGTAATTCATCTTTTGATAAAAAGTTTTGTCTAGATCTATCTGTGTTTCAAGATTCTTTGTAATACCTCACAAGTTGTGAGTAGCGACTCTAAGACTCTAAGATCTATGCACTGGTGTGCATTTGTTTGGAGAAGAACCAAAGAATTTGTAGAGATGAAGCAGATTTGAGCTCTTATGGTGAAGTACCCCGACAAGTTGAGGACAGAATCTGTATAATGCCATGTGATGATAAGGAAATGTTGCAGTGTTGTGTTGAAACAAATATGGCCTGTGAAGAATTTCTAGTTGTTTGAGTATTTGTCCTCTGCAAGGAGGTGGTGACTCTATCAAAGATCGATATTAAAGATTTGAAGGATTGAAGGTGATTTTGCAAATCCCTAGTTAAAGAAGGCAGCAACAACTTCAGCATTTCCAGGTATTTTAATTTTCATGAGTTAAGTGTATTTTCATGAGAATTATGTGTAGAAATGTTCCCTAGAGAGTGAGAGAAGCACTAAGGAAGGGAATGGTAGTTATTATTTTACATACTCTTGTGACATCACATTCTATATGAGGTTAGATTGAGTATATTTTGAGCTATGTAGTGTAATAGTTTAAGATTTATGGCAAAAGGGAAGTAGGGAAATGACAATATGTATTATGTGCATGTGCTTCCTTGTGAAATGTCAAGTATAAATGTGCAACCTCTACCAAATCACCATAGATATTTCTTTATGGAAAGATATAAGACATTGAGTTTTAATGGTATCCAAGGTTTCCCAAATCTTGTTCCTGCAAAGGTTAGGGAACAACTATCAGAATTCACTAGGAAAAGATTAGAACCAGTACGTCAGCATTTGCATGAGTTTTTTGAATTAATGGGATATTTTAGGATAACTCGAGAAGATTTTTTCATGAAGTTGTTTGTTCAATCTTTGAAGGAAAATGCCAGAGATTGGTTTTCTTACCTGCCAGTATGTTCTATCTCATCATGGGATGAATTAAAGGTAGCATTCATGGAATAGTTTTGTGAAAGAATTAATCCAAGCTCAGTTATGAAAACATTCATGGGTATCTAGAAGGAAGAAGATGAGTTAGTACCTGCTTTTAATCTCAGGTTTGCTAGGACATTGGATGAGATTTCTAGACGTTATAGACCAAATGATGCAGTATGTTTAGTTGTTTATTTGGTTTCATTTGACGAGGAAGAGAGTTATTTGCTAAGAGATAAGGATCCTAAAACCTTGCATCAGGCATATAGGATAGCAATGGATATTGAAAACAACTTGAAGTATGGAATCCCTAGGGGTTATCTATTTGCAAGGGTATGCTATCCCAAAATATTAGAGGTTAAAGAAAGGCATGAGTCAGAAGATAAATATCAATATCAAGGTGTTTACATCCCTATTGATCACATTATCCCTATTATTAATTATGATTTGAACAAAAATGTGAGTGAAGAGAACTTGTCCCAAAC
The DNA here is from genome assembly GCF_030272615.1 of Cryptomeria japonica. Lineage (NCBI taxonomy): Eukaryota > Viridiplantae > Streptophyta > Pinopsida > Cupressales > Cupressaceae > Cryptomeria > Cryptomeria japonica. Next base: position 460,725,748 of record NC_081409.1, read on the forward strand.
AGTGGTTATTCCTCATATTGATGAAGAAAAGGTTAATGAGAAATTCTCATATTGGATATAGAGATGGAGATGATGTCAATCACTTCACCAAATGATAGCAATAGTAGTTACACCAGGAATAAGATCCGACAGGAGATTTGTATGCAGTCTTGTGTTTTAGGTAGATCCAACAATGAGTGTAAAGAGTTGGAAAGTTTTGTTTGAAATAGATGCAAATATGCAAGATTTTGAAGATATTAATTCAGTCTCTCAGGAAGTAGTTATATATGATAATAAAAATTCGAATGATGAGATGCCATCAGTTTTTGCTGATAATATATGTGAGATGGATAGTTGTGTGGTGTGTTAAAATAATGAAAGTAGGTTGCAACTTGTATCTATGCCATAGGGATCCACCCAGAGTAAGGTGCATAAAAGGTTGATTGAGGTGTGTGTCTTTGAAAATAATGTTTTAAATAGTTACAAACCAATTATTCCATTATAAATAGTTGTGTATGAAAGGACTCAGAAATCAACGAATAATGAGGAGATTTTATTAGACTAGTTTAGGGATCAACCCTATAGTGAACTAGTTTCGTGCAAGGAGTTTGCTTCATATGAAGAGTGAGAGATTGAAGAAGATGAAAAAGATTATGCTGAAACATTTATGATTTGTGAGTGTGGGGGTGATTTTATTTTTGATGTTACGAATGCTGACATTGAATATGAGAGTGTGGAGTTCATTGATATTGACCAAGGTTATGAAATAGATGAAGAAGATTGTTGTTTTGTTACTACACATGACATTTTGAAACCAGAATTGGAATGTTTTATTGTACATGAGGATATTTTAGTTGAAAAGGTAAATGATGATGTTTCTTCATCATATAGTGATTAGAATGTACACAAAGTTGATCAAGAACCACTGGCTACAACAATGGAAAATAGAACTATATTAGAATGGTGTTCAAATATTGACTGTTCAGATATAGATATTTATAAAATAGTTATTATATGGGATGAACCAACATATCAGAGATTTTCTTTTGATCTTTGTAATGAGTTTGTACCATGTTTGCAAAAATGCTTTAATAATGAGCATTTTATAGAGGTGCAAACCGATGAAGAAACCAATCTTCGTGATGATAGTTGCATAATAGAGTATGAAGTGTTTTACTTCCCTTTTCAACTTGATGAGGTAGGCATGAAACTTGTTGAATGTTGTTATCATCACATCTCTATTTCAGATATTGAGTATGGGTTTTGTTTATTTCAAGAAATGCTTGATGACAAGGTTCAGATAAATGGATAGTGCACTGAGATAAAGGTTTTTTATGACATGCTGAGGAAGGAATAGTTATATAGCAATGATGTCTCTAGACTGTTCAAGATGCAACGTGATCAGAACTACATTTTTGATAGAGGAAAACATTGGTTGATATTGACAGATGGCATTGGGCCATCACATGTGGTTTGACCCTACAGGCCACAAGTAATTTGGGTTAGAGTAAATTTTTCTGACTCTATGCCCAACGCAATGATTAATAATTCATTTTTGATTTGCATGTTCATGGACAATTTTTGAGGTTCTACTTTTCTTAAAGTAGATGTTATCCATGAGCATTAGTTAGGTTTTCTTTCATAGTGTAGTTCCCTTTTCTATTGAAATTACCCTGTCCAGTTGGTCTACTTCACCAAAGATTTTGGTTTCTCACCTCATTCCTGTGAAATGGACGTTCCCAACTAGAGCCACTGATAGCCCTAAAAATTGTTTGCATGAGAATTATCAATTTTGAGATTAAATAGTGATCTTTCTAGTTATATTTGTATCTTCAGTCAAGATTCAAGATCTAGGGTTTAGGGTTTATCAAAATTTCTTGTCTTATGAAGAAATCCCTAGGAATGATATATTTCGTCGTTACTTTTTCCCACTAAGTCCAAGGGTTGTTTACCATGGGTAGGGCCATTGTATTTCCTAAGTGCCAAGTTGTGGTAGACTGGTTTTAGAAAAGATTTCCCTATAGTCAATCTCTTTTCATATTTGTACCTACGCCCGCATTTTCTAAATCTAAAAATCCTAAATGTTTCAGCCGGTTGATTAAAGCAGAAAAAATTTGACACTCAGCACTTCCCCGTGGTTGAAAGTGCAGAGAAGATAAAGATCACGACATCACAAGATGATGCCACATGTCTTCAGCGGAAAATGACAGGCTGGCGGTGTAGCCTACCCAAGCCTTGTGTCGTCGATTTTCAAGTGGTAAAAATAGGTTTACTAACAATCCTATCAATTGGCACGTGTTCAAGATGAACAATGATATTATGTTTTGAGATAAAAGGTGCCCAACTTTTAATTTTGAAAAGGTTAACGAGAATTGTGTTAAAGAAATAAAGTTTGAACATATCCGACGGCCCCCATATCCCCATAATGGAATTTTCAAGGAGGTTATAGACCATGGCATCATGAGATGATGCCATGTGTCTCAGGCTAACCAGGAAGACCTACAATGGGGCCGCTGACAGAGTCTGGTCAAAAGATGATATGGTGCTGATTAGTCATGACTTCGTGGGTCTACTGATATAGATGGAAGGTCAAATACCACATTGACAAATAATGATCATTTTATTTGCCAGGCTGGGTAAGATCTTCGGCTGATTTATAAATTTCAAATTAAAAGGGATCATTAAAGATATTGGTCATAGCCTACGCAGGAAAGATAGGATGAATAGGATGCAGACTTGTCAACTTAGGATTGATAGAGATGAGTTTGAAGTTTTGAATATCAACTCACCCTTGAGGAAGCTTGTGTGAGGTCCTTGTTGGGTAAAGGATTGATTAGACAATTAAGGATGATATCTCAGAGATGTGAAAGGATTGGGATTATTTTCAAGTTTAGTTATGAGGGATCACAAGTTCTCTGATGAATTCAGAGATTGCTTGTGTACAAGAATCCTAAAGCACAAGACTGTACACTCAGTAAGGAATAAGATTAGAGGAAAATCATTCGTGTAAGGTGAACATATGCAGGTGGTAATGGAGTGATGGCCTAGAAATGATGGTGACCTGAGTTGTAGGCATGATTACAAGAATCCATAGTTGGCAAGATAAGAAGAAAATATCAGGATGATGATTCTTAACATTGATTAGCACCACCACCTTGAATAGAATTATGATTATAAATTTACTAGGCTAGTGATAGAATGGGTAGAAATGGATACAAACTTCTTCATTTTTCTGAGAACAGTTTTTCATTAGTAAGAAAATGGTGTTCAAACAGAATTATGTATGGAGTTGTTGCATGTTTTGTGACACGGGGTGGATGTGTTTTCTCTGGTATGAGGTTTCTCATTGTTAGAGGGGTTTTGAAAGATCAGAGGATTATTAGAGGGGGTGTGAAAGCCTTTTCTTATCAAGAAAAGCCACCCAGGATATCTCCTCTATTCTTACTCTGCAATTTGTTGGAAGAGTGTTCCAAGAGGGAGCTTGTAGGGTGTTGGTATTTTGGTTTGGTTTTGTCATTGATGTCAATACCTACTAAAACACTAGCACTTTGGAGATCCAACAGCATTCACCGGCAAGCAAGTAACTATTGCACAGTTACTGGTATATGGTTCACCAGCAGGATATAATGATCACCGGCACTTGGAATGATATGGAAGACACTTGGTAATATTGAAAACATCATGTGGACATCTTATCTTAATAAATTAATCATTGGTATATTCATATTTGCATATTTTCTTTTACCGGCAAATAGGTCCAGGGTTATCTAGGGTTACACCAGTAGGTTTATCTTTTTGAGATCAGCATGGCACGCTATGGAAATGATTAATTATTGTTGTAAATGCATTAAGCTGACATGTTCAATCAGTTATTGCATTGGATATTATATTGTTTGTAAAATGTTCTTATTGTAATATCTTGTAGAGCCAACCTACTAAAATTGGTCTTAGGTTATGGTATAAAGGTAAGATCTTATTTGTAAGATCAAGTGTGGAATGTGAAAAAGAATTGTGTGAAGGTATATGCGAGATTAAACAGAGCTATACATGTAGACATCATTTGAAGGTGAAGCTAGGTTTTTGTTAAAGCATATCAACATTACACCGGTACTAAATCCAGCATATGAAGATGCTATTTTGTGCAATACATTCTTATTGGATTTAACCATCCAACTATAATCAGTGTGACTCCCATTTTGTGATTGAGCAGTGAGCTCTAGGCTGTTGGCATTTCTGCATGTGCAGATCCCATTTATGTACACTTACTATCTACAGTAGTATCATCTGATTGTGGGTAAGGTTTCCCACCGTGGTTTTTCCCCTTACAGGGTTTCCATGTACAAATATTGGTGTAATGTGTTGTGGATGACTTTGTGTTTATGTTTCATGCATTAATCTTTACCGGTATAGTAATTAATTGTTAAAATTGTCTACCGGCATACTTAACTGGTTTACTGGTATTAAGCATTAAGTTGGTTAAGTTGTTTTTGCTTTGAATTTATTAGACAACTGATTCACCCCCCCCCCCTCTCAGTTGTCTTCGGGACCTAACAATTGGTATCAGAGCCTAGTCCTCTTTTGTAAAAGTTTAATAGCTTGAGGAGATCCAATGTCTACTAATTATTTTAGGAAGGATAGTCCTAAACTTGATGGAACCAACTATGGCATATGGAAGATCAGAATGGAGACACATCTAAATTGCATTGGAAAAGACATCTGGGAAGTTACAAAGAAAGGTTATACTGCTGTTGTACCTGGTTAGCCCAGTCCAACTAACTTGACAAAAGATGAGGAAAATGATTGCAAAGCAACAGAAGCACTTTTGAGCGCATTATCAGATCAACAAATCATGGGACTATCACATAGGTCTACTGCTAAAGCTATTTGGGATCATTTGGAAACACTAAATGAAGGATATTCCACAGTCAAAATTGCAAAACTTGAAAGCTTCTGAGTCAGGTATGAACATTTGAAAATGGAAGAAGATGAAAGGATTTCTGCTTTTATGGAAAGAGAAAATGAAATTGTTTTGGGTATTAAATGTTGTGGAGGAATCTTAAGTGAGGATGAAATTGTTTCAAAAGTTTTAAGAGGATTGCCATCAGCATATAAAATGAAGTTTACTGCTATAAATGAGTTGAGAACAATGCCTAATGCATCAGTAACTAGGGATACATTGATTGGGAAACTTTTAGCTTTTGAAATTGAAGAGTTTGGTCCTATTGCTACTATTAAGATGGATTTAGCCTTTAAAGCATCAACATCATCTTCTCCATTATTTGACAAATCTGATTGGAAAGCCTTTTATGCAAGAGAACTTGAAGAAAGCAGGAAAGAAAATGAAGAACTTGAAGCACTATTTGCAAGGAAAATGCCTAAAGCTCCAGTTGGAAGTAAGTATGAAGGTAAAGTACCCTTTAAATGTTTTAACTACAATAAGATTGGTCATATGGCTTTGAGATGCCCTGATAGACATGCTAGACTAAGAGAAGAAGCTAGAAGAACATACAAGCCTAATCCTGAATATCGGAGATATAGATTTAAGAAGAACAAAGACAAATCTTGTTACATTGCTGATGAAGGTGTGACTGATGACTCTGATGAGGATCCGGCAGACAATGGATGGGTTTTTATTGCTATAACAGAAGATCAACCGACACCTACTACTCAACTGATAGAACAAGCCCTAGCAGATAAAGTTGAATTAAAGGATGAATGGATCATTGACTCAGGATGCTCACATTATATGACAGGAGACAAAGGTAAATTCTTGAACTTTCAAGAATACAATGGAGGTTTAGTAAGATTTGGAGATGACAAAGCTTGTTCAATCAAAGGTAAGGGTACAATATCTCTTGATGGTAAGCATAACACTAACAATGTTTACTATGTTGAAGGATTAAAGCATAATCTTTTAAGTGTTGGTCAATTAGTTGAGAAAGGATTTCAGTTACAATTTAAAAATGGAAAATGCAAAATCATGAATAGAACTGGTTTGGAAATTGCAACCGGTAATCAGACTAGAGGTAATATCTTTAATTTGAATAACAGTGAAAAGACATGCTTGATTGCACATATAGATGAAAGTTGGTTATGGTATAAGAGACTCTATCATGTAAACTTTGATTGCATGGTAAAGATTAGTACTACTAAGGCAGTTAGAGATTTACCTAAAATTGTCAAACCTCAGAATACAGTATGTAAGGAATGTCAATTTGGAAAACAAGTTAGAGCTAGTTTCAAAAGTATTCCAGAAAAATCCAATAATGCTCTTGATTTGATTCACACTGATTTATGACGTCCAGCTAGAACTAAAAGCTTACAAGGTGACAGATATTTCATGCTAATCATTGATGACTATTCTAGAATGTGTTGAGTTACTTTTCTCAGAGAAAAATTAGAAGCACTTGGAAAGTTCAAACTATTCAAAGCAATGGTTGAAAATGAAACCGGTAAGAAAATCAAATGCTTAAGATCAGATCAAGGAGGAGAATTCACATCTAAGGACTTTAACACATTCTGTGAATTAAATGGAATCAGAAGATAGCTATCAACACCTCAGACACCACAGTAGAATGGAGTTGTTCAAAGGAAAAATAGAACTATCTTGGATGCAGCAAGAAGTATGTTATCAGAAGAAAATTTACCACATGTGTATTGGAGAGAAGCAGTCAGCACAGCGGTCTATACATTTAACAAAGTTCACATCAAAGGTGAAACCGGTAAGACCCCTCATGAACTATGGTTTGGTAATACTCCTACTCTTAAGTATTTCAGAATTTTTGGAAGTAAATTTTACATTAGAAGAGATGAGTATATTGGCAAATTTGATCCTAGAAGTGATGAAGGAATATTTATTGGTTATTCATCTAAGAGTAAGGCATATAGATGTTTTAACAAGAGATTGTAGAAAATTGTTGAAAGTACAAATGTAAAAATTGATGAACAATTCAAAGGAACTTCAAGGTATATAGACTCTAAACCAGCAACAGAAATTTTGACAAATGAACCTACACTAAATCCACCGGTACAGAATGAAGATCCAGTTAACTTGGTACCATCTGAGGATTCCACAATAATTGAAGAACAACATCAAACAAAGACACCCCGGTATGTAAGATTGAATCATTTTGAAGATCATATAATTGGAAACATGTTTAAAGGAGTTATGACAAGAGGAAGATTCGCAAATGAAGAGGTATGTCTTATTTCTCAAATTGAACCATCATCTGTTAATGGGGCATGTGAAGATAAATTTTGGATTAAAGCTATGGAAGAAGAATTAGAACAAATTGAGAAAAATAACACTTGGACATTAGTTCCCTGGCCTAAAGATAAAAATGTAATTGGAACCAAATGGGTATTCAGAAACAAACTTAATGAAGATGGTAAGGTTGTCAGAAATAAAGCAAGACTAGTGTGTAAGGGATATTCTCAGAAGGAAGGAGTTGACTACAATGAAACCTTTGCACCAGTAGCTAGAATTGAGGCAGTCAGATTATTCTTGGCTTTCGCAGCACACAAGAACTACAAAGTTTATCAAATGGATATTAAATGTGCATTTTTGAATGGAGATCTTGAAGAGGAAGTATACATTGAACAACCTGATGGATTTTCTTTGACAGATGACAATGATATGGTATGCAGGTTAAGGAAAGCTCTGTATGGATTAAAACAAGCTCCAAGAGCTTGGTATGCAAGATTGGATAAGTATCTTTTAAAGATTGGTTTTACTAAAGGAAATGCAAACAACAATTTATATTACAAAATAACTAATGATGACATCTTTATTATAGAAGTATTTGTTGATGATATAATCTTTGGAGGAGAAGATGGTTTATGTAAGGAATTTTCTATTAAAATGCAGCAAGAATTTGAAATGTCTATGATTGGAGAAATAAGATTCTTTTTAGGATTGCAGATTTCACAGACTGACAAAGGTATATTCTTGAGTCAATCCAAATACTTGAAAGAGTTAATAAAGAAATTTGGGATGGAGAACTCTAAACCAGTAAGCACACCTATGACTACAAATGACAAATTATCTCAAAGGATGAATCTACACCTGTTAATCCAACTAGATACAAATCTATGATAGGAGGTTTACTGTATTTGACACAAACCAGACCTGATATTATGAATGTAGTATGTATTGTTTCAATATTTCAAAGTAATCCTAGAGAAAATCATGAATCAGCAGTAAAAAGAATTTTCTGGTACTTACAAGGCAATATAAATCTTGGATTATGGTATCCTAGAGATGAAAACTTTGAATTATGTGCATACACAGATGCAAATTGGGTTGGAGATGTGGATGATAGAAAAAGCACCACCAGCGGAGCATTCTTTCTTGGAAAAAGACTAGTTTCTTGGTTGAGTAAGAAACAAAGTTGTACATCTTTATCAATAGCAAAATCAGAATATGTTGCAGCAGCAACTAACTGTACATAGGTACTATGGCTTAAGGAAATGTTGAAAGACATAAAGGTAAAATGCAAGGAACCTATTACTATATATTGTGATAACACTGCAGCAGTTGATATATCTAAGAATCCAGTACTACATTCTAAAACAAAACATGTTTCTATCAAACTGAATTTTCTCAGGGAAAAAGTTGAGGAAAAGGAGATAAAACTGGTTTGTGTGAATACTAAAGAACAACTTGCAGAAATCTTTACAAAACCTTTGCCTAAGGAGACTTTTGAATATCTCAGAGATCAACTTGGAGTCATACCACCACCGGTAGAGACTTAGATAGTTGATGATTGTCATCAACCGGCAGAATTAACAGACAAATATTTTACTCCGGTCTTTGATGAGGAAGCTACTTCTCAGGGGGAGTAGTTGGTATATTGAATTGATTGGTATTTTGTATATGAACTTAGTTTTATTATAACTTTGGCATTTGATGTCAAATGGGGAGAGATATCTATGGAAAAACACATTATCTTTTGAGGAACTTTGGATAACACATGTTGCTCCCAGGGGGAGAGATTGTTGTTTGGGAGAGACTATTACTATCTGTATTTTAGTTATGATCCTTTTGGAGATTGTTGGTTTTTGGCATTTCTGTTTTGGCACTTTGATGGTTTTTCCATCTTGTGTTGCCATCAATGCCAAAGGGGGAGATTGTTGGTATTTTGGTATGGTTTTGTCATTGATGTCAACACCTACTAAAACACTAGCACTTTGGAGATCCACCAGCATTCACCGGCAAGCAACTATTGCACAGTTACTGGTATATGGTTCACCAGCAGGATATAATGATCACCGACACTTGTAATGATATGGAAAACACTTGGTAATATCAAAAACATCATGTGTACATCTTATCTTAATAAATTAATCATTGGTATATTCATATTTGCATATTTGCTTTTACCGGCAAATAGGCCCAGGGTTATCTAGGGTTACACTAGCAAGTTTATCTTTTCCAGATCAGCATGCCACGCTATGGAAATGATTAATTATTGTTGTAAATGCATTAAGCCAACATGTTCAATCAATTATTGCATCAGATATTATATTGTTTGTAAAATGTTCTTATTGTAATATCTTGTAGAGCTGACCTACTAAAATTGGTCTTAGGTTATGGTATAAAGGTAAGATCTTATTTGTAAGATCAAGTGTGTAATGAGAAAATGAATTGTGTGAAGGTATATGCGAGATTAAATAGAGCTATACACGCAGACATCATTTGAAGGTGAAGCTAGGTTTTTGTGAAAGCATATCAGCATTACACCGGTACTGAATCCAACATATGAAGATGCTATTTTGTGCAATACATTCTTATTGGATTTAACCATCCAACTGTAGTCAGTGTGACTCCCATTTTGTGATTGAGCAGTGAGCTCTAGGTTGTTGGCCTTTCTGGATGTGTAGACCCCATTTATGTACACTTACTATCTGTAGTAGTATCATCTGATTGTGGGTAAGGTTTCCCACCATGGTTTTTCCCCTTACAGGGTTTCCACGTACAAATATTGGTGTCATGTGTTGTGTATGACTATGTGTTTATGTTTCATGCATTAATGTTTACCGGTATAGCAATTAATTGTTAAAACTATCTATCGGCATACTTAACTGGTTTACCGATATTAAGCATTAAGTTGATTAAGTTGTTTTTGGTTTGAATTTATTAGACAACTGATTCACCCCCCCTCTTAGTTGTCTCTGGGACCTAACACAGGGAATTGAAAGAAGGATTTGTTCAAGTAAGGATTGGCATCCAGTCATCTTTCCAATGACATGGAAGCTACAATGCCTTCTCAATAAATTATTTTTAGCCCCAGGCTCCTCTTTCCATTTCCTCTTATCCGGGACATAAAGGTTGGATATTTTCCTCTAATTTGTGGGAAATCTTATTTCTTGTCGGGATTTGTTTTCCTTTTCAGGAAGGGAAATGTTGTGTAGAGTAGACTGAGCATCTTAGGGTCCATCTGGAAGTGTCTGAGTGATATCAGCATAGCTCAAGTGATTTCATTTCTACCGATAATCAGTTGAGGATTTTGGTTCCACCTCATCACGGGCACCAGCATGTGGATAAAGAATATTTTATAATAGAATTGTGTACAACCTCTTTGGCTTGGTTTTGGTGACAGGTGTCTTTTGGCTTGAAGCTTGTCACTCCCTTTCTTTCTATAAAAGGGAAATCAAGGCCAGAAGTTACGGTTTTGAAATTTTTGAGAAGGATCTCTGTAAAAGTAGGTCCAATCTGTAGGGTTAGGTTCCGTATAGTTTTAGAAGAGTCATAAAAAATCGTAGGAACTACAATGTCATTTTGCAGAGAAAAAGTAATGAAGTAATTAAAGTTTCCTTTTCAAATGGGTTATTCTGTAATTGAAGTTGTCATTTGTTATCTGATAGAAAATAGCTTATGATATCAATACAAATATATTCTCTAATCTTTACTCCCCTGCGTGCAATTTTATCTTCTTTTGAGTAAATAGGGTCAAGGGTTTCATTTGTTTATTGCATTGTTATGATATATGTAATTTTCCATTATATGCTTTAGTCCAAGGGTTTAATTAAAATGCTTGAATGAGATTACAAAGAAATAAGACTTGTACCAGGATTTGATAAGTAGTTCGGGTAAGGGATTCTAGACAGAACCATATTGTAAGGCAGTATGCTTCAAGATTGAATCAGCTATTAGATAATTTTTTATCATATTTTGACAATATCTTAGAGACTCTATAGCCCAAATGAACAAGGCACTGGTATTTGCTAGCAAATTTTATTAGGTTTTCGATTTCTAGTCTATTTTATTTACGATTCCTTAGAACAAATCTTTAGATATCATTGTTAAGTTTTCATGTATTTTCTAGAAAGTTATCCACCCATCTCATGCTCTAGCCTAAGGTTGAGGATCACTGAATAAATCACCATCCTTGAGCATTCTCCCTTTCTGTTGAGCCCTTTTATGAGATAACCTACTTTGTTTTTAGTAAATTCCTGAGTATTGTTGCAAAGATCAGGAAGTTCACTAAAGGGATTACCCTCCCGGGTTTTGCAGTGCCCGAAGTGTAGAAGGATCTTTTATCCTTGTTGATGTTGGTCCAAGCCTGAAGGATATTGATAGTTGGAAGTGGCTTTCCATAGATATTTTTTAAGAGAATAGATTGGTCTCTGCCATGTGGCAGTGTAAACCTATTTATTTTAACAATTTTGATGCTTGATCTGTTCTGCTCCAGTATCACACAAGCCTTATCATCTCCAAATCTCACTATACCACCATCATACTTTTGTATATTCACAAATTTTCTTTTGTCACCTTTCATATGATGTGAACAACCATTGTCAATTATCCATTCATCTTTCTCTTCAATCTTAGCAGCTAACTATTTCTCCTCAACAATGCAGCTTGTAGAATTTACTGGTACTAGATCAACTTCCTTGATAGAAATAAATACAAATTCATCTTCTGAATTCCCATTCTCAAATTCATCATCTTTCACCCCTTCATCAGCAGCATAATAACATCTTTTCTGATATTTGTACTTTTGGTTAGGCTTATAGGGCTTATCATATTTATCATGCTTCTCATATCTATTATGTTTATCAAATCTATCATGTCTTTCATGCTTATCATATCTTGACATTGTTTCGGGACACCTAGAAAAAAAAAGTCCTATTTTATTACAAGAGAAACATTTCAAATGCAAATTTTCATCATACTTGTCGGCTCCCTTAGGCAATCTTCGAGCAATAAGTGCTTCAATCGCATCCAACTCTCTTTCTTGTTTTTCCATCTCTCTCATTTCTCTTTCATAACTAGAAACCCTAGATGAACTCTCTCTTGAATCATACTTCTTCTTCTTGGATACAAAGGCTTTAAATATAGCCTTAGATTTACCATGTGATTCTCCAAATTCACTCAACTCAAATGTAGCAAGCTTACCAACCAACATCTCTCTTGTCACAATAGTCACACTCTGGATCTCATCAATAGCAACAACTTTAGATTTTTAAGGAGGGAAAGATCTCAACACTTTAGCAACAATCTCATCTTCTTCAAGAGTTCCACCGACACATCTGATGTTCATGACAAGTTCATTTACTTTACCCATAAAAGATGTTATGTTCTCATCTTCTTCCATCTTCAACATCTCATACTTTCCCTTCAAACTCTGCAACTTAGCAACTTTGACATGTTTATCTCCTTCATACAAGGTCTCTATCTTCTCCTAGATCTCATGTGTAGTCTGCAGACCCATCACATTAGTCATCTCTGAATCGATCAAGGTACTAAGCAATGCTTCCTTAGCTCTTATGTTATGTTCAATATCCTTGATCTCATAACCAGACCATTTTGATGAACATTGTAGGTATTCTTTGTAATCTTCCAATAATCATCTCCAAGACACTTCAAATGGCATTCCATCCAGTCCTTTCATACAGTGTAGTTGTTTCCATCAAATCTAGGACTCTCTTTCTTGAACACATAGGTTTCCATCCTGGATCTCCTCAAGCAGTCAATCTTCTTCCAGAGTATCTAGCTTTGATACCAATTTTTGGAAACAACAATGAAGGAAAACTGAGAGGGGGGGTATATTAGTTTTCACTAGATTAAACAAATTTAGCACAATCTTAGATCTGATCAACTACAACAATAACAAAGATAAACACAATAATAGAAACAAACATAACACCAATATTTTGACATGGAAAACCCAATTAAGGAAAAAACCATGGTGGGAACCTACCCACAATAAGATGATACTTTGCAGTAATATGTGTAAATATTACAATGGGAAATGCACATGCATTTAGGTACACTATCTAGAGCTCACTGCACAAAACATAATGACCCAGAAGGGTACAACCCTTAGGGAAGGTTCACTACCTTACAATAATATTTGAACTACATTCTGGTTTAGATGAACAAAAAGAATAGCATCTCCAAATGCTTGATGATAGTTCCAATTAAGCACAATTGTTTTCCTTGCAATACACTATGCTCAATACACCACACTGAAAGATGAATTTGCTTATTTGCACATACACCACTCTCTGATAATGCAAACATAACCACCATACATCACTGATCTACCAATTACATGAATATGACACCTGTTTATACAAATCATCAACCTTGACTAGAAGGTCAGCTCAACCCTTAACACCTAATTACAAAATTGCATCAAACGATACATAAATCAACCACCAGACCAATACAATGATATAGACAACATAACATGGACCCAAATTAAATCCTCAAATGCACATTGCCAGAAATCTCACCAAGCTCAATTGTAACACTCTACACCACTGAAAAATACCTCATAACATGAAGAATATCATCGGACCCATAAGAAATTCAATAATGTGCATAATGATAAATGTGGACTATGAAAACAAATAGGACATATGATTAGGAAATACTAACAAGCATGTTAGAATCATCTGCAATAGTTGCACCAACACCACTTAATCAAATCTTAATCAATCAACACGCTAACACTCAAGAACACTCAACGGAAACAACTTGAACAAGAAAAATAACTTGCAGAGCACCAAATCACAGACCACCTGAATTGAATATACACACGAGCATCTCAAACACTCTCCCAAATCTGCAACACAAGATATGATCATACTAGAACACTGCAACACAACTAGCTCAACTCTCTACAAACACTGGAGCACCAAAACAACTCTTTGCAACAGTAAAACATAGGAATATGTTGACATCAATGACAACAACATATCCTAGTAGTAGCAATATCCAAAACTATTAACCTTTTTATAATTTCTTTCATAACCCAAAGAGTTAACTAAAGAAATCTACATAAAGCTCAAAGTCTTGAAAATTGATTCCTAGCTTCACATTTGATAATGCTTTTGTGAGGTAGTAATGTGAAGCTCAAAGTCTTCAAGTTATTGTTTCCTTTTCCAAGATAACACAGTCAAGTGCAAAGTCTTCAAAGTGAAACCTTAATATATATGTATCAATTATTTTTACTTGAAATCACAAAATGAAGCATGAAGTCTTCAAAATAATAAAACGATCACCAATTCCTAATTTTAACAACAATAGTCAAGATATGACACAAAGTTCATAAGTTAACAATTGCCTCTATACTTTAATAATATTCTCTCAACAAACCTTCACTTCACTCAATAAGTTTTTATAATGAAAATGACATAAGAACACTCTCACCATAAACACAAATGAATCCAACACAAAGTCTAGATGGCAATTTTTTTTTTCTTATTTCAGAAAATTTGCAAAATCACAAGAGGAACACAAAGTTGCACTTTTTCTCTTCACTTTGGCAGAGTTTTGGCATATGTATTAAATATTATAGATCCCTATTACAAATAGAAACCTCCTGTTTATAGAAGAGAGGTGCAACATAAAACTAGGAAATAACTATGATAAATTAACTTTGGACTCATGCATTGCCTAAGTGTAAAAACTATATACAAAATTGACACTAAAGGTGTCAATGTCTTATTAAAAAAAGCATCTACTATGGAAATAACTAAGTGTCACCAAACACTCCAATCTGATCCTACTTCATTAAATCCTCAAATTTTTGTAATACCTCTTTCATCTGCTCTTAATTAGGTCCCTTAGTGTGACTTATGATTACCTTGACCCAGGTGATAGAATCTTCAAGGTTCACATAATATTTCTTATGCTTATTCAAAAGCGAGGCTAGATCATCCAAATTAACTTGGCTATCCACCAGTTTATCAATAGCAGATAGTGATAAAGCTTATTTGTTGACCTCTTCACCAATTACTAAAGTAAACTCTTTGATGATGATGTCTTCATGAAGAGGCTTTTGTTTTTCATTGAGAAAAGTTCAAGGAAGAGATGATATTTTCTCAATGATATCATTCCCTTTATCATTACATTCCTTTTGAGATTTCCTCGAATCCTTGATAAGCATTTCTAGGGTATTCATTTGATGTTCAAGAATTTCCATTTTCTCAATGTACATTCCCCTTGACGGGATCACACCATTGTCAACTAAAACATATAATTGGATATCTTCCTTCTTCAACCAATAGTTGAAGTCCTTTTCATGTGCTTCTAATTTAGTTGCAAATAAATTCTCAGTATTTTCAATCTCAACCTTTACCTCTTCCAAACTTCATACCAAGGTAACCGCTGAACATAAGAGATGATTCCCTTGACTCAACCATCTATCCATCCATTCTTCTACTATCCTCCCATGAGAACTTATTTGTTCATCTTGTATCACCATCTATTCATCTACTGAAGAAGTGACTAGCTCAATTACCTCGGATGACTTAGTAATTTTGATCAAAACTTCAATCAATTGATCAACTTGTTTCTTAAGTTTATCCTTTTTCACCCTTTCCTCATTAGACATGGATACAAGATGTCAAAAAGAAGATTCAACATCCTCAATTGTACCCTGATGTGTTTGTTTTCCTAAGTCAATCTTTTTGATAACATAATCAGAAGGTTGAATTCTATTGATATTTGTATCAGGAGAGGGAATATCCATCTCCACATATTTATTCTTTGACTCATCTACTCTCACCCTAGATAGATTTTTGGCCTTCTTCTTACCTTTGGGTTTGACAAGTACCAATTGATTGAATTCAAAATCATCTAGAGACACAACTTGTTTTTTTTCTCTTGGGAGTGTTAGACAATAAGAAAGGTGGTAATGATGAATCTCCATCAATTTGGGTAGTCAAAAATTGTGTAGTCAACTCCTGGGACTAAACAGGGGTAGTAACAATACGTGGAGTTGAGGTGCAAACAATAGGTGGATTTAAAACAATAGGAACCTTAGGAGGAACTTGGGTTTCCATCATGAAACTATCAAATTCTTCTAATATAGAAGAAGTGACCTCAGACAAATTAGGGAGAAAAATAGTCTCAAGATTGTCATGAGGTGTATCAAGGGTAGATTGACTTGTATAAGTGGAAGAAATAGTATGAACTTTAGGAGCCTGAGATGAAAATGACACAATTGAAGCTAAAGGAATGGCATCAACAATAGAAACTAAAGTAGTACCTAGGATATCACCTGATGTAGGAGGAATACCTTCACATGTCTCTTGAGACTAGGAAGTACTTGGGATTTCATGTAATCCCTCCTCACCAAATTCTCCTTCCTCTTGTTCTTGTTCATTCTCTAGTTTATCTTCTTCTTGAAGTTGTTCATCTTCATTTACTTCATCATGAACTTGAGTCCCTTGTGTTGAAGACTCACCTTGATCTTTACCTTTTACAACAATGAACTTGAATTTAGGACCCTTAGGAGTTATGGGTTCCTGTCTGTTTTTTATTCTTTACTCAGAAATTTTCCCTTTGGGGCTTGCAACATCATCTTCAAATGATTCCATTTGAAAAGGTTTAATTTGTATGCCATTTAGGTTTAACCAAACAGTAGTATTATCAATAATTTTCTGAAACCTGGCCCTTATAGAAGTGTTTTCCTTTTGGGACCATTGTATTAGAGGCATAGGTAATCCAACAACTTTTTTTCTTTCATGTGTAGGATCAAGAATGTCACCATCTTCTTCAAGATATCCAGGTACATTAGCAAGATCAAATTTTTCAATATGTTCTACTATCAAATGACAGTAATCCATTTTCCATAGATCTTATTTAATCCTACAATCTACCCTTGCATCCTTAATTTGGTGGATATGAATATAGTTCTTTTTAATCTTATTCTTCATACCCCTATAATTGAAGAACTTTCTAGGCTTGAAGTGTAATGCCCCGCCAAGAACCCTAAAGGAAAAAAACACAACTAGGAAACTAAAGGGTGAAATAAATTTTTTTTTTGTTAAAGATTGTGCACTAACTAAAACCATTGCACGTTTAATAACACAACGCAAGTCTAACATATGTTTTCCTAAGGGTAACCAACAAAGATTAATTCGTAGATTATATTAACACCACAATTAATCCAATTGTCCATTTAATTAGATAAATTAAATGCTTAAGTTTAAAACCACACATACATCCAAATTCCATAATGAAGAAATAAAAGTATTCCAATATATCCAATTTCCATTAAACATTTAAACATAAGATCAAAGAAATAATATACATTCCACTAACATACTATTACAATATCCACAAATACATGGCTTCCAATAATGCCACAGATTACAAAGTTACAATATCAAGGTTACATAAAAGCTTGCTACAATGACCACAAGGTCTCAACTGAACAATGATCTCAAACAAGAGCTGGTACATAAACCACGAACCAAGAAACACCAACAAAGCCTTTCCTCACCTAAAGATACAATCCAGAACATCCTATGGGAAGTGGCACTACCACCCGACCATGTGATCTTGAAATGGAACCACCCCACCGTGCTAGGAGATAGTAGAAAACCCTCAAGCAAGTAAAGTAAGACAATTACGAAAGGACTACAAGACTTTGCAAACATCCATGTGACTCAACTCACAAAACACTAGTGACTCTAAGGAGAGAGTGCCATCACATGTCTTACGGTGGATACCATGGTACATCCTCCATAGGTCCCGGCCCCCATCCTAGGTTTCTCCTAGTAACCTCTCCCGAGCCTCCGGTTCTATCTAAGTCTCATGCAGACCCTACCAATCCTTTCGTGAAGACAAGGTGGTAAGTTTACCATTCCAGGCCTTCTCGTAACATTATGAGCCCTGTACAAGCACTCACCTATGCACGAGGTACATTATCTTAATTAATATTTATCTCACTTCCCCCCATATATATTTAGGTTATCACTTTTTAACTGACTTTCAATGGGTTATCCTGTCAACCACTTCGGGTACGGCCCCCGCTCGAAAGCCACTCTCTCTCATACAACACTAATAGGAAATGTCTCTCTCTACGAGAACTCTATGGTGAAACAGACAACCATAAACAATCCTGACAAAGCACAGGTGAAGGATACACAATCACTAACCCAAGATTGACCATTTGGACAAAAACACACAATGGCTCATATCAAAAAGGTTATACAACAACACCTGGTCAAGGAGAAATAATAACATAGGACACAATGACAATTCAACTAGAATACCAATGAAATTTAAGCTTGACTGAAAACACCATTTACACAATATCCTAATACAGGCAATCTTTTCTTAAAATAGCCAAAGCATAAATTATTTGCAATAAAGATTTTCCAAATAATAAGAAAATACAACTACTTGATACAAATACATCCATCTTGTCATTTGTCCAAAAAGATTTAAAATAGAAATAATTCTCCTAATGTATTTTCAACATAATTATCAATTATATAAAAATTATAAGTTTTTTCTGACACATTCAAAACTATAAACTGATTTTATGACTATGATATAATTTTATGCATATATATATATATATACTTATATATCAACTCATAAGGTTAGTAATTAAATAACATTTAAAATAATATAATAACCATAAAGAAACCACATCTA
Organism: Cryptomeria japonica; assembly: GCF_030272615.1. Classification (NCBI taxonomy): domain Eukaryota; kingdom Viridiplantae; phylum Streptophyta; class Pinopsida; order Cupressales; family Cupressaceae; genus Cryptomeria; species Cryptomeria japonica. Next base: position 460,744,634 of record NC_081409.1, read on the forward strand.
ATATATATATAAATATATATATATACATATATATATGTATATACATATATATGTATATATGTATATACATATATATGTATATATGTATATACATATATATGTATATCTACATATATATATATGTATATATATATATGTAGATATACATATATATGTATATACATATATATATATACATATATCTATTTATATACATATATTTTAAATAGCACATAATTTATTCTATTTACCAACCCTTGGGTATGAAACCAAAAACATCCATATCACAGTACACACAGGGGTAAGAAAATAACTAAAATTAAAAATATTATAATTTTTGGCCCTTGGCACGGTAGCCTAAGCTACCGCACAGTAGCCTATGCTACCGTCGGTAGCTGGTACTACCGTCTAGTAGCACTACTACCATCAGCAGCTAGTACTACCGTCCGGTAGCACTGCTACTATCAGTAGTACTGTGTACTACTTCCGATGGCGGATGCTACCGTAGGTAGTTTGCCACTAATTTTTTTTTATATATATATTTTATTTTTTTTTAATTAATTTCCAAATACATAAAAATCATTTTACAAAATTTCCATAGAAATTTAAAAATCAGTCACGGAATTTATTTCAAACACATTTTTTTTTTTAATTAGATAATCCAATAAATTTAATTCACAATTAAATTTATTTCTAAGAAACCACAAAGATTTATTTAAAGGACTATCAGAACAAATCAAACCAGAGAGAATAATTTTTCCCCTAATAATTTTCTCAATGTTCTCAAAATTACATTCTTCCCATAAACTAGAAATACACGTCAGGCATGGATTTTTTTAAAACAAAACTCAAATTCACCAAAAGAGGGTTTGTATTCGACAATAATTTTACACACACACATCAATCAGAGAAAAATAAAAATATTTACTAAAAAACCCACAACTAAGAATTCATCCAACTTGGTATAGCTTTCCTGGAAGAAATTTGTAGAAGCGCCCTAACTTTTTCAATAAACTTCCAATAAATTCCTTCACCTAAATTCCTGACCTGTTCCTGTGTTTTCTCATGCAAATTAATTAATTTTCTAACTAAAGAATTAAAACAATATTTTAATTCTAATTAATCCTTTTATTCATTATTTATTTATAATTCCAAGAAATAATAAATACAATTAATCTAATTTATTTTTCCATTTAAATAAAAATATATTTCTAATATCATGCAGCTTGCAACTTAATTTAATAATTTCTTTTAATTAACTAAATTTATAAGCTCAAAGCATAATTAATACAACTATGAGATAAATCCATAAACTTAATTAATTAATTATTTAAATCTACTAAAACACTCAAATTAAACAAAACTCAAGCAAATACTCATAAAAAATCAAACGACAAAATACGAAGGTCGAACTAACTAACAAGACGACCAACTGACAACACTCATACGAGTGTAACTGAGTAAAATGGGGTCAACTACTATCTCCCCCACTTCCATCGAAAAATATAAGGCATGCTCAGACCTATGAAGCTAGGTGGAGACGATACCCCGTACCTACCCGGTACTTGTACCTGCAATAATTTGCATCACCGAACCACACATGCATATATATACAATATAGAAAACACGGCATACACATCGATGAAGGAGAATCACGACATTCCCTATCTCACTGAAATGAGTGAAGGAAAATCATCTCCTTGCATCCAATACACTCGCAAACACACAACATATAATTTCACATCGCATAGGTAAAGTAAAATGTCAGTACATAGCAATAATCCATAAAATGCCATAAATCAAAAGTACTGAAATACTGCAAATACATTATACATCTCATCTCCAAATAAAGCATAATGTCATAAAAATCAGAATTATATATCATGGTAATGTATCCACTGAAAACAACCAATAATAAAATATGAGTCTAATGAGTTCAAACAAGTAGGGGTACTACATTCTCCCCCCCAAAACTAGGCTTACTCCTGGAAGCCTAAAATAAATAAGAATATAGCTCTCTCATCTTTGTTGCATCCTCCCAAGTCACCGAGGTCTCATCATTTGGGTCCCATAGGACCCTTACCTGGTCGATGGTACGACCCCTGAGGATCAAATCCCGATGCTGAAGAATGTGCACGGGCTCCATGGAAAGCTGCCCGTCCTCGACCTGCAAAGAGTTCCAATCAAGAACATGTGTCACATTAGGATGATAAGGTCAAAGAACTGAAACATGAAAGACATCGTGGATGTGGGATAGACTCGGTGGCAAGGCAAGACGGTAGGCAATAGGTCCTATCCTCTCAAGGATCTCAAAAGGTCCAACAAACCGAGGCACCAACTTAGAACCCTTTCCATAACGGATCGGACTCTTTCGCGGACGCAATCTCAAGAACACATGGTCACCAATAGAAAACTAACGATCTATCCTATGAGCATCTGCATACTTTTTCTGTCTATCTTGTACTGCTACTAAATGCTCACGAATCCTACCTACCTGTTGCTCCATCTCCCGAAGAATATCTGGTCCTATAAGCACCCTATCCTCTAACTGATCCCAACTCAAATGAGTGGGGCAAGGATGACCATATAATGCCTAAAAGGGGGACATACCTATGGAGCTATGATAACCATTGTTATAAGAAAACTCCACTAGATAGATATAGTCCTCCTAGCGTGATTGTTGGTCCATCACATACATGCAAAGCATGTCCTCCAAAACTTGATTCACTCTCTCTGTCTGACCATCTGTCTCTGGATGATAACCTAATAATATATGGGGGGGAGTGAGATAAATATTAATTAAGATAATGTATTTAAATCTACTAAAACACTCAAATTAAACAAAACTCGAGCAAATACTCATAAAAAGATCAAACGACAAAATAAGAAGGCCGAACTAACTGACAAGATGACCAACTGACAATACTCATACGAGTGTAACTAAGTAAAATAGGGTCAACTACTATCTCCTCCACTTCCATCAGAAAATATAAGGCACGCTCAGACCTGTGAAGCCAGGTGGAGAAGATACCCCATACCTACCTGGTACTTGTACTTGCAATAATCTGCATCACCGAACCACACATGCATATATATATAATATAGAAAACACAGCATACACACCGATGAAGGAGAATCGCGACGTTCCCTGTCTCACCAAAATGAGTGAAGGAAAATCATCTCCTTGCATCCAATACACTCGCAAACACACAAAATATAATTTCACATTGCATAGGTAAAGTAAAATGTCAATAAATAGCAATAATCCATAAAATGCCATAAATCACAAGTACTGAAATATTGCAAATACATTATACATCTCATCTCCAGATAAAGCATAATGTCATAAAAATTTGAATGATATATCATGGTAATGTATCCACTGGAAACAACCAATAATAAAATATGAGTCTAATGAGTTCAAACAAGTAGGGGTACTACATGAAGAATCTCACAGTCACTCTTCTTATCTCTTCCTCCATGGTGCGAGACTTGTATATGGAACTGATATAGTATCTACCTATGGCAATGGAGAACTTAAGACCTGTCTCATGAGCTCCATATTGACACTCATGGATAGAAATCATTTGGTGAGCCATCTCCATAAGGATAATCATATCAGATGGATATCTCAAGAGCATGAATGGTTCTCTATCAAAACATCCAATTCTGATATATGTGAAGATGGTAAATTGAAGGAAAATGAAACCATACTTGTTCACCACCTTCCATGCTTCATCTGACACTCTTTTATTTTGAAGTTCCATGTCAAGTAAATACATGTAGTGAGAAAAGAATCATTTGCCCTCCTGAAATGATGTACTCTCTCTGAGAGAGTTAACTGAGAGAAGTACTTGTAAATAGGAACTTGACTCCTGTCACCTGTATTTGATAGATTTGGAAAATGCCTCATCGACGCAACTGCATAGACAAGATAATAAGTCTTATAAAATTTCAAGATGGTAGGCACCTTGGTCAACTGTTCACATAGGGCATCTACAATTTGTTCACCACATAAGATCTTCTTCTTATTCTGCCTGATAACATGAATGTACTAATACATCCATTTATGATATGTATTTTGTTGCTGTGCCATTTATTCCTCATGGCAAGAGTGGGTCATCTTTTCATTTTTATGTTGGAGTCCTAGTTCATGCCATATTACCTTGGTTCAAGTCCTTAATGCGTCCTCAAATCCTTTTTTCTAGTCATTTAAGTCAAGTTTAGACAATTGATTAAACTCCTTGAACACGTTGAACCATTCTGAACTGGGTTCAAGAGGTTCATTTAGGTTCAATAGGTTCCAAGGTGTTCAGAAAAGGTTTTTCGTACTAACATTTTCTCTAAGTGTTTTGCAGCGGCTCTTTAATAAAGTTTTTCCTGTTCGGTGATATAACATTTGTGTTGAACTTATTGAACTGAGTTCAAAGGGTTCAAATATGTTCAATGTGTTCGACACAGCAAGTGGTCAACAATTTGACATGACATATATCTTGAACTACTTGAACACTCAAGAAATAGGTTCAAGATGTTCATCTGGGTTAAATGTTGATGGGTCCCGCGATTTCTAATGTTTTGGGAGTGCATTCATTGCTAAATACGGAGAGGCAGAACCATATCTTAAGGTGATGTCATTCTTTGGCTTTTTTGAAGTAAGTGAATGTTTCGGGAACTGGTAGTTTCTAAAAGCATGCTACCATGCATTCAATGCATGCGTGCAAAGGTCTAATCTATCAACTCGCCGCGTCTAGACCGAAATTGTGAAATCATTGCATTTAATGTCTCTGTATCATTACCTTCCTCAATAAGGTATGAAAATCATTTTTGTTTTGTATTTGCTACTTGCTGCTAGACTTTTGTTTATGTTATCCCTGGATAGGAGTCTTTCTTGCTTCTAGCCGTCCTCCGATTATACAACTGTGAAGGTGAGTCTTTCCTTATTTTCTCCAGTGTTTTCCCTTGCATTTTCTCTCATACAGCAGGTTTCACTGCAATTAAATTTAGGTTTCTTGTTTTGAAGTCATGAAGTCCACTCTGCATTTGTTTGGAAATGTCTTTAGCTTGGCGTCCACAGAAGCCATAGTTCGTGATACCGACCTGAAAGGAGAGAACCTTGAAGATTTGAAAGAAAGGGTGTTCAAGGGTCTTGATAAGTCTTTTTGTATAGAGATTTTGAGTAGTGGACTTTTAGAAGCTGCAGCCTTTCCTCCAGCAATTCCTTGTCCAGAGTTGGTTCGGGAGTGTATTGCTCGATATGACCCTGTATTTGAAACTATTAAGAGAGATAATGGCAAAACCCTTCTTGCCATTAACCGTGAGGTGATTGCTTCAGTTTTTAAGATACCGGATTACTAGTTTTCTAAATTCTCTCCTGCCCAGTCAATGAGTGAGTTCAATGCAGATAGAGCCGGACACCGAAATAATGTGGCGAAACTCTGGTTGAAGGTCCCTCAGAGAGGTGGTTCTAGGTTACCTAAAAATCCTAACAAGAACCACATGTTGCCACATATCCATGATGTGATGCTTCTATTGCATCGAGCTAGAGGTTCTACAGAAGCTTATAGCTTTCATGATTGGATATATTGCTATGTGCAATTAGTTCTGGAAGGAAAACAATATTTGGATTGGGCAGAGTTAATTGTTGATTCAATGAGAGAGCAGTTGAGTCTAGCCAAGCAGTTTCAACAAAACTTCTTCATGTCCTCATATCTCTTGTATTGTCTAGCTTGTGTTAAGGAGTTAACGGGTGTACCAAAGCAGCTCACTGAGGAAGATGTTCCAGTGTATGAGTTCTATCCTATGCTGCAAAAAGACAATGCCCTAAAAGATTTTAGAAGGATACACAATGCATTCCTAGGTGATATGTGTCATGAACTGAAGGGTACAAAGGCCAAATAGATTTCATATGATGCACAGACCTTGATTAAGAAGTTTGGTAGTTTTTACATCCAGTTCCCACGCTTTTTCTATATACGAGTAGGGGGCTTTGAAGGGGAACCCTTCAAGCTTCCACACTTCTGTTCTGATTGTTTTGTTCTAGCAGAAGTATGCAGACAATAGACCTCTGTGGTCAAGAAGGCACAACCTAAGGACAAATGGGAAGGTCATTTTCCAATGCAATTGGGAGTGTTGTCTTGTAATTCAATGTCTGATGCACTAAGTATAGGAGCAGACCTTAGGAATTTTAATTTCAGTCTGTATACTGAAAGGAAAGGGTTTGACAATAAGGGATTTTCTTGGAGCCTTGGCTTTATCTTCCCACACTAGAGCTAGAAGACTTCTCAGAAGACTGTACAGATGAACTTGAAGTTTTCAAAAGGGAAAATATGAGATTAGTACTAGAACAGGTTGTTTCTTTGCAAATAAAGTTATATGTTAAAGGGCTTGAAGAGGATTATCTTGAATTGTTTGAACCAGGATATTTAGCCCATGGAGAGACTGAAATGCCCCCAATTAATTGGGATGAAGAGGAAAATGATGACATACAATTGAGGACTGAACGAGTTCCGGAAAGAACCATGGCATGGGTGGCTAAAAAGAAAGCAATAAAGCCAGGCGCCAAGTCCCTTTCTACACGAAATATATCTTCACTAAAACATCCTTCTAACAGTGCTCCTATTCGTGCAGGTAAGGAAATCAAGTCAGCTCAGCCTAGATGTAGGTATAGCCCAACTCTAGATTTCAGTACCACTCAGCATACTCGATCATGTAGTGTCGCCCAGAGGAAGATGGACCAGGTCAAGGATATGGGAGTAAAAGATGTCGTGCCTGAGGCTCAGATTTTTGAAATTGAAGATTTGGATGGTGAAGTTGCTTCTGCTCTAGACTCCCAAATACTGACTATGGCAATGACGCCACCACAAAAAATGATTGAAGGAACTTCTTGTTACGCTACGACCCCTAAATGGTTAACAACCTCAGTAAAAAAGAAAAGGAGCTTTCTTCTTGTGACCATTCCGATTCAGGAGATGCTTGCTAAGTATTCCAAGAAGAATCCAAAGCCGAAAAGTTTCAAGACCACTGCTCACCTAAAAAATGACGAAGAAACTGGAAAATGGATGGCCAAAATTGCCTCATACAAGCCGAAAGAAGAAAATAGAGAGGCTGGTCCTGATGATTTTGAATCACAAAAGTAGAGTTGGGAAAGATGAGCAGAGATACAGATAACCATTTTTTCCAAGTGTCAGCAAAGAAGATACTTACCCGCTCAGAGAAGGATGGACGGGAGAAAAGAGAACTTAAAAGACACATAAGTGTTTTGGCTCAGTTCATCAATGGTATCGGTTGCCTTGGTACAATTCCAATATCCCATGTCACTGAGAATTTTGACCCAACTTCTCCGGAAAACAAGAAGTTGATGAACCAGGTTCAACGGGCTAAAAGCATCGCTGAAGCGGTTGAGAAGTGGATTGAACAAATAATCAAAGATGGTGAAAAGTACATAACCGACTCCTAGAAATTGTGTGATGAAGTATAGTGCCTGATTTCTGAAATCCAAAACCAACTTATACCGTGGGAGAAAGAAGAGCACAAATGGCAAAATGTCCTGCCTCTGTTTGCCAAAATTGAAGAATATGGGACTACCAGGTTTCTGACAGAACATTCAATTAAGTTGGTGGCTGATGAATGTAAACTTTTCATGTTGAAGAAAACTATCATGTGGCGAGTGCTCACCTTTCAGTTGGTGATTACGGATGCAAGAACCTCTATCTATGAACTCCAGGATTTGCAAAGCAGTATAGTCAAGGATAATAAAGTGGTTAATCTCGATCATGACTGGGAGTTAGAAATTTGTGGGTCAAGCACACAGGAAGCAATCAAATCTTTCTAGTTGAACATGGAGAAGATCAGAGTCGAGAGTAGCTTCACGCCGGAGGATATAGCCAAGGTGGCTAGGATCGAATCTATGGTTTTCATTGGGAACGATCAACTGTCGAAACACTCAGAGAAGATGGTGCAACATAAGTGGAATAAAGAGGTGGCAAAGGCGAAACTCAATGCAATGAAAGTCTTGAGCCAATCCATGGTTCAAGAACTCATAGCTACTCATGATGCCTACGAAGATGGAGAAGATGATAATGATGGAATATGACATAATGCATCCGCTTAGGGCTAGTTTTCTTTATTTTTAAAACATTTCTTATGGTTATGCAGAAACTTCAGGACATCTGTCCCAAAATACTCTTTGTTGGTTTTGTAACTATTTTATCGGGGAGTGGTCAAGTTTTCAGGGAGACCACCCCCGTTTAGACTATAAATTAAGTAAAACAGATGGTAGAGGGGTTAGATTTTAGTAACTAATTTTGTGAACTTCGACTGAAGTTTTAGTTTTGGTATTTTCTGTTCTTAATCAAAGGAAGAATCAGATGATTGGGATCTATTCCTGAAAAAGATTGGCAGATGTGTTTTTGTGCCTTTGTTGCATAAGGATATATATATGAAATCTGATCATATTGTTTTTTTTGGGGAGAAGAAAGATCTATGTATTTTGAATCTGAATAGATAACATATCTTTGCATGTGTTCATCCGAACAAGTAACAGTAATTGATCATTTCATTGCAGTATTTCATTATTCCTCTGATGTTATTTCCTTTGAATGTGTTTTTTACTCTAGAAAAGATTCATGATTGAGGGCGTATTTATTTTCCCTGAATCTATTCGTCTTTTATCAGTTTAGGTGGAAGAAGTATATTGAACTTTGTTTCAGTTGTTGTAGTTACATGTTTTGAAAATTAAGAAAATAGCTTCCATTGTTTTATGAGACATGAGAAAAGTTGTAGCCTTTCATCCAAGAATGAAATAGGCAACCTAATGCGCTTTCTGGTTAAAAGCTTTATTTTAGATATAAATAAAAATAAAACATATTTCATGAAAAACCAAGATAGGGAGCTATACCTATGCAAAAATTTAGAGGGAAGTGATTTGAACAACACTTACCCAACTATTCAGTGAATCATTTGTTCTTAGAATAAGGCAACAGAGTTTAAGATTAATCATTTAAAAACAAAGAGCAAATTTGTTCACTAACAGATTTTTGGCGACTCTGCTGGGGAAAATGAAACAAAGAGAAAACCAATTTTTCAGTAGACTGGTATGCCATAGACATAACAAAAGTGAACTCAAATTGGCAAAATTGCTCTGAGTTCAGGAAACCTGTTGAGATTGAGTCTTGTTTGAAATAGATTAGTTTTTCATACGAGTAATCACCCTAGATTCTCGTCCATATACTAGAGCACAAAGAAGAGAAGGACTGGTTGATAACTACTTTGAAGAATTGAAAAATATGTCATTTACCCCAAGTTTTACTCCTAGAAGGAAGGCCAAAAGCAGACCTTCATCTCCTGTCAGAGTTACCCCTATATCTTCTTCTTCCCCTTGGCAAGCACTAACACTTACTGGAATTCAAGCCCCTCCCCTTGTGACCATTCATCTGGTGTTCATTATGGCTCAACCCTGGGGTGCGGTTGTTGGACCTCTTGCTCTTGCAGCCCATAATCCAATACCAAAAGGAGCAAAGGATGTTTTACCCAAATATAAAGGTGACGGGAAAGTTTCAGTTGAAGAGCATTTGAACTCTTTTAACGTAGCAACTGGAATCCTAGCAGTTCAATATGAGGACATGGTTGTTAGGATTTTTGTCGAAACCCTCACCAAAGGGGCAGAAAAATGGTTTAGCCAGCTGCAAGCAGGTTCCATAACTAACTGGCAAACGCTGAAAACCGCTTTTGAAAAAAGATTCCAAAGTGCTAATGATGAACACACGTTACTGGCTCAACTCACACAGATGAAGAAGGAAATTCATGAGCCGATGAGGGATTATGTAGGAAGATATAATAAGATTATTCACAAAATTCCTCAAGCCAAGAGACCAACTGCAAATAATCAGCGATGTTTCTTCATAAATTCCATGCCACCTGACGTAGGATTTCACCTTAGAAGAAGTAGGCCGGCGGACCTAGAGACTGCACAAAATGAGGCTATAGAGCTTGAAGATGATCTGATAACAGTTGGCAAATGGAGGAAAGATGTACAAACTCCTCAGGGACAATCTCAGGCTTCTACGTCATCTACCGATCCGGTTGTTCAGCAGCTTGTCAATCATATGATTGCTTTAAAGAGGTAGGTACCTAAGCCTGGAAACTCTTATCCACAACCTTATCAGGATATAAGAAGGAGAACTTCAAATCAATATAACTATGGGCAACCGTTGCAACTTCCTGCAGTTCCACAAAGATTACAGATAGAGGCACCTCCTGACAAAGGTGTCATGTGTTCATTTTATCTTACCACTGATCATGATGGGGTTTCATGTCCTGATATGATAAGACATGTTCAGATGCAAAACACAAAGGATGAATTAGGAGAGTTCACCGAAGCAGAAAGAATTCAAGAGGTACTTGGTGACTCTGGAACATTCTACCTCAAATATGAGTCAGATTCAGAAAAAGGTAGTAACATTTTGGCGACTCTTGAAGGTTCTTCATGTGTGATTCTAACAAGGAATCAATGAACCTCCCAGCCTTCTTCCTTTGTGAATCCTTCTAGAAGCAATTTCAAAGGAAAAGATCTCCCAGGTAATAGTTTTTCAAAGATTCCTGAGGTTAAGATTTTGCAAAAGAACCATGAAGATCATAGGAGCTCTTCCTCTTCTTCCTCCTTTGATATCATCGAATTCTGTAAGGCCTCTACCATTCAATTTCCTACCACTGAGCATTTAAAGCTTAACCCAAAAGAGTTGGATAAACTGGTCAAATACGTTAAAGGAGATTCCTTTTCAGAGTCTCAAGTACATGGATGTATGGAAAATAGTGATTTAGCTCCTACAGAGGGGTCTTCATCTATCCCCTGCTCATTAGCTAATCTGGCAGATCCCTATGCTTTTCATGATACAAAGTCTAGGCATGAGGTTGAGTTTCTGAAACCTGAACCTTTCTATATTTCCCTTCTCTTGAATGGCCAGAAGTTAAGTAATTGCATAATTGATTCAGGGGCTTCAGACAATATAATGCCTTCTCCTATAGCTAAATCTCTAGGTTTGACCCTCACTAAAATGTTTGGGAGATGTTTTTCAATGGACAGAAAAAAGGTTCCTCTTATTGGTCAGGTAAAGGACGTCCAGGCAATGCTGGCAGCGTGCCCAAACAAAAGAGTAAGATTAACTATGCCGGTTGCTGATATTTCGGCAAGTTACAGAATGCTTCTAAGTAGGACATTTTGTAAAGATCTTGGAGGCGAAATCAAAATGGACTGGTCTGAAGCCATCATTCCCCTTGAAAATCAGAAAATTAAGCTTGAACCTGAGCCCAAGAATAAGTATACTGTATTTCCCTCAGATAACCCCAAAGCCTAGATTCTGTTTCAGGAGTGTGAGTTTGGAAACTATCTTGTTCTTGCACTTGGTGAAAAGAAAACAGACAAGGCAGCTGATGAACTTGATGGACTATGGCAGATGGAGTTTGATGGAAGCTACGCTAACTCCAATTCTGGAGCAGGGGTGGTTTTGCTGTCACCAACTGGTAATATTTTCCCCTTTTCCTTCAAGTTGGATTTTAAGAACACTAATAATACTGCTGAATATGAGGCACTATTATTGGGATTAAGTGAGGCTAAATGTAAAGGAATTAAGTTGCTTAAAGTCAAAGGTGATGCAGAGTTAATCGTTAGGCAGGTGAGAAATGTCTATATGGTTAAGAATGACGGGTTGAGGCATTACAGGAATAGAGTTTGGGATGAGTTAGAATTCTTTGATGCCTTCTCGATTGAAGCAATTCTGAGGGAGCAAAATAGTAGGGCATATTCATTGGCCGTGTCAGCCTCACTTTTATTACCACATCCGAATTTTAAAGATAACTCATATAGGATTGAAATGATCTATAGGCCCAGTGTTCCTGATAATGTAGATCATTGGTAGGTTTTTGATGCGGATGCACAGATCAAAGATTTCCTAGAATGTGCTCAATCATTCTCTCAGTCATATTTTGAAGGCTCTGAGAATGTTTGCAAAGAGTTTAGTCCAGATCCAGAGGTAGATCCTACAAATAGCTTTATTCAGCTCAAAGGTAACAAAATTCCAAAGGGGCTAGTGACATTGGAGAGATTTTTCACCAGAGATGATGCATTCATAGGTAACAAAGTTCCCAAGAATAACGGGAAAGGAAATTGTGAGAAAATAAATTTGGGAGATGAAGCTAGTCCAAAAGAAGTGACAATCGGCAGGTGTTGTTCTACGGAGGAAAAGAGAGCACTTGGCACACTACTTAAGGAATGCATTGATGTTTTTGCTTGGTCTTATGAAGACCTGAAGGAGTTTAGAAATAGACATTTTCAACATCAGATTCCACTGAAGTCAGGCGCCTCTCCTTTTAGACAAAAATTGAGGAATTTTAACCCCATTATGGCGGATGCAATTTCTAAGGAGGTTGAAAAAATGCTTAAGGCCCGAATCATATATCCTATCCACCATTCCACCTGGGTAGCTAACATTGTGCCCGTAAGAAAGAAAAATGGGGAAATTCATATCTGTGTTGATTTTCAAAATTTGAATCAAGCAAGCCTGAAGGACAACTATGCTTTACCAAATATGGATCACATTTTGCAGACAGTGTCCAGGTCAGAGATAATGTCGATGTTGGATGGCTTTTCTGGTTACAACCAAATTACTATAGCAGAGCATGAGCAGCACAAGACAGCGTTCATCACTCCATGGGGAACATTCGCATACAACCGCATGCCTTTCAGTTTAATAAATGTCGGAGCCACTTTTCAAAGGGCTATGGATTCCTCTTTCAAGGATTTCCGAGATAGAATAATTGTAGTTTATCTGGATGACCTCACGGTGTTTTAAAAAAAAAGGACACATCATTTTCGAGATTTGAGTGCAGTATTGCAGCATTGTCATGAGCACGGGATTTCTTTGAATCCTAAGAAATCAGTTTTTTGTGTCACAGAGGGCAAATTGTTAGGACACATTGTCTCAAAAGAGGGAGCCAAGATTGATCCCGAGAGAGTTAATGTAATTCAACGTCTCAATTTACCCTCAAGCTGGAATGGAGTAAGATCGTTCTTTGGTCAAGTGAATTTCTTAAGAAGATTTGTTCCAGAATTTGCTGAGACCACCAAACACATTGTCGGCTTGTTAAGTGAGCAACATCCTTTCAAGTGGACTGAAGAGGCCATAAATTCTTTTGAAAGAATTAAGGGATTGGTTGCAAATGTGCCCACTCTTGTTAATCCAAATTTTATGAAGGACTTCATTTTGTATTGCTATGCGTCAGACCATACTATGTCTGGGATTCTGTTACAGTTGGATGAAAATGGGGCTGAATTGCCCATAGCGTTTATGAGTACTCCACACAAGAAGCATGAGCTTAAGTATTCACCTATGGAGAAGCATGCATATGCTATTGTAAAAGCCATGAAACAGTTTCGATACTATATCCTGCATTCTCACTCTGTAGTTTTTATCCCAGATTTAGCCATAAAAAGCATTTTGACTCAGCAGGAGGTTGGACTGAATAAGAGAGCAACTTGGGTGACGAAAATCCAGGAGTATGACTTACACATTCACCCTATGAAGACAATTAAAGGACAACACTTATGCAGGTTGATAGCGGAAAATGAGGTCGAAACTAAAGCGGAGTTACCATTAACTCTTTTTGTCGGATTGCAAGATACTTGGTTCTCTGATGTGGCCTATTAATTAACTTATGGTAGCTGCCCAAATCATCTGTCGGCTAAAGAACAAAGGAATTTAAAATTAAAAGCTGCAAAGTATGTAATTTGGCAGGATGTTTTATACAAAAAGGGTTTAGATGGAACATATCTAAGGTGTGCAGATAAACCTCAACAGCAAAAGCTCCTGGAAGCCTATCATGGAGAGGTTTGTGGGGGACACTTCTCATCATCTGTTACTGCTTTCAAAATTCTGAGGAATTGTTTTTATTGGCCCGGCATGTTTCGGGATGCCTATATTCATGTGAAAGAATGTGAGAAATGTCAATTGTTTTTTGGGAAAAGCCACATTTGGCAGCTCTGCCTCTAAGGCCTGTAGTGATGGATGAACCTTTTAAATAGTGGGGCATTGATTTCATAGGCCCAATAAACCCTCATCCCAGTGCGGGTCACATGTATATTTTGATAGCAACTGACTACTTTACTAAGTGGGTAGAGGCCATTCCCACCAAAAAGGCAAACTCAGAGATTGTGTGTAGTTTTCTCAAGGATTACATCCTAGTTCATTTTGGGGTACCCCAAAAAATTGTGACAGATAATGCGTCATATTTCTCCTCCGAAGAGTTGACTTTGTTTTGTTATGATCATCAGATTTCCCTCTCACATTCTTCTGATTATTTCCCATAGGGCAATGGTTTGGCCGAAACTAGCAACAAGAATTTGATAGTCATCATGAAGAAGCTAGTTGACGAGAGTGCTCGGAATTAGCATAAGAAGCTATATGAGGCTTTGTGGGCGGATAGAACCACACCCAAGAGGTCCATTGGAATGGCACCTTTTGAACTTGTGTATGGCATAGGAATGAAACTCTCTTTGCCACTGGAGTTATCAGCAACCAAGCTGCAAATAGTAGTGGAAGATCCCTTCTTTCAAAATGCTTTGGAGAAAAGAATCATGTATCTGACAAAGTTAGAAGAAGAGAGAGAATTGCTGGTGGATAGGATTTCCGAACATCAGAGCCGAGTAAAGAGGATTTTTGACATGCAAGCTCGACCAAGAGGTTTCCTAGTAGGATATGAGGTGCTACTATGGGACAAAAGGAGAGAGTCCAAAGGTGCTCACGGCAAGTTTGATTCATTGTGGAAGGGCCCTTTCAGAATTTGCGAAGCAGTAGGACAAAATGCATTCAGACTCAGCTATGCTGACAAAACGATCATGCCTTATACCTACAATGGGCAAGATCTCAAGCTCTATAAATTGTAAATCCTCTGTTTGAGTCACTTGTACATAGTAGTCTAGGCATTTTTGGTTGTGTCCCTGATCCTTTCCCCTTTGTTTTATGTTCTACGAAACCAGAGTCTACGAGTTCTTTGCATTTTCCTTTGAAAAATACAATCCCCAGTCAGAGCCAATGTTACTGCACCATTTATTCCTCATGGCAAGAGTGGGTCATCTTTTCATTTTTATGTTGGAGTCCTAGTTCATGCCATATTACCTTAGTTCAAGTCCTTAATGCATCCTCAAATCCTTTTTTCTAGTCATTTAAGTCAGGTTCAGACAATTGATTGAACTCCTTGAACACATCGAACCATTCTGAACTGGGTTCAAGAGGTTCATTTAGGTTCAATAGGTTCCAAGGTGTTCAGAAAAGGTTTTTCGTACTAACATTTTCTCTAAGTGTTTTGCAGCGGCTCTTTAATAAAGTTTTTCCTGTTTGGTGATATAACATTTGTGTTGAACTTATTGAACTGAGTTCAAAGGGTTCAAATATGTTCAACATGTTCAACATAGCAAGTGGTCAATAGTTTCAAGATGTTCATCTGGGTTCAATGTTGATGTTCATCTGGGTTCAATGTTGATGGGTCCCGTGGTTTCTAATGTTTTGGGAGTGCATTCATTGCTAAATACGGAGAGGCAGAACCATATCTTAAGGTGATGTCATTCTTTGGCTTTTTCAAAGTAAGTGAACGTTTCAGGAACTAGCAGTTTCTAAAAGCACACCGCCATGCATTCAATGCATGCATGCGAAGGTCTAATCTATCAACTTACTGCGTCAAGACCAAAATTGTGAAATAATTGCTAATGTCTCTATATCATTACCTTCCTCAATAAGGTATGAAAATCATTTGTGTTCTCCATTTGCTACTTGCTGCTGGAATTTTGTTTATGTTATCCCTGGATAGGAGTCTTTCTTGTTGCTAGCTGTTGTATGATTATACAACTGTGAAGGTGAGTCTTTCCTTATTTTCTCCAGTGTTTTCCCTTGCATTTTCTCTCATACAACAGGTTTCACTACAATTAAATTTAGGTTTCTTGTTTTGAAGTCATGAAGTCCACTCTGCATTTGTTTGGAAATGTCTTTAGATTGGCATCCATAGAAGCCATAGTTAGTGATACTGACCTGAAAGGAGAGAACCTTGAAGATTTGAAAGAAAGGGTGTTCAAGGGTATTGATAAGTCTTTTTGTATAGAGATTTTGAGTAGTGGTCTTTTAGAAGCCGCAGCCTTTCCTCCAGCAATTCCTTGTCCAGAGTTGGTTCGGGAGTGTATTGCTCGATATGACCCTGTATTTGAAACTATTAAGAGAGATAATGGCAAAACCCTTCTTGCCATTAACCATGAGGTGATTGCTTCAGTTTTTAAGATACCGGATTACCAGTTTTCTAATTTCTCTCCTGCCCAGTCAATTAATGAGTTCAATGAAGATAGAGCCAGACACCGAAATAATGTGGCGAAATTCAGGTTGAAGGTCCCTCAGAGAGGTGGTTCTAGGTTACCTAAAAATCCTAACAAGAACCACATGTTGACACATATCCATGATGTGAAGCTTCTATTGCATCGAGCCAAAGGTTCTGCCAAAGCTTATAGCTTTGATGATTGGATATATTGCTATGTGCAATTAGTTCTAGAAGGAAAACAAAATTTAAATTTGGGCAGAGTTAATTGTTGATTCAATGAGAGAGCAGTTGAGTCTAGCCAAGCAGTTTCAACAAAACTTCTTCATGTCCTCATATCTCTTGTATTGTCTGGCTTGTGTTAAGGAGTTAACGGGTGTACCAAATTAGCTTACTGAGGAAGATGTTCCAGTGTATGAGTTCTATCCTATGCTGCAAAAAGACAATGCCCTACAAGATTTTAGAAGGATACACAATGCATTCCTGGGTGATATGTGTCATGAATTGAAGGGTACAAAGGACAAATGGATTTCAGATGATGCTCAGACCTTGATTAAGAAGTTTGGTATTTTTTACATCCAGTTCCCACGCTTTTGCTATATACGGGTAGGGGGCTTTGAAGAGGAACCCTTCAAGCTTCCACACTTCTATTCTGATTATTTTGTTCTGGCAGAAGTATGCAAACAACTGACCTCTATGGTCAAGAAGGCACAACCTAAGGACAAGTGGGAAGGTCATTTTCCAATATAATTGGGAGTGTTGTCTTGTAATTCAATGTCTGATGCACTAAGTATAGGAGCAGACCTTAGGAATTTTAATTTCTCTCTGTATACTGAAAGGAAAGGGTTTGACAATAAGGGATTTCCTTAGAGCCTTGGCTTAATGCCTTATCTTCCCATGCCATAGCTAGAAGACTTCTAGGAAAACTGTACAGATGAACTTGAAGTTTTCAAAAGGGAAAATATGAGATTGGTACTAGAACAGGTTGTTTCTTTGCAAATAAAGTTAGATGTTAAAGGGCTTGAAGAGGATTATCTTGAATTGTTTGAACCAGGATATTTAGCCCATGCAGATACTAAAATGCCCCCAATTAATTGGGATGAAGAGGAAAATGATGACATGCAATTGAGGACCGAACGAGTTCTGGAAAGAACCATGGCATGGGTGGCTAAAAGGAAAGCAATAAAGCCAAGCGCCAAGTCCCTTTCTGCATGAAATATATCTTCACCAAAACGTCCTTCTAACAGTGCTCCTATTCGTACAGGTAAGGAAATCATCTCGGCTCAGCCTAGATGCAGGTCTAGCCCAACTTTGGATTTCAGTACCCCTCGGCATACTCGATCACGTAGTGTCGCCTAGAGGAAGATGGACCAGGTCAAGGATATGGGAGTAAAAGATGCGGTGATTGAGGCTCAGATTTTTGAAATTGAAGATTTGGATGGTGAAGTTGTTTCTGCTCTAGACTCCCAAACAATGACTATGGCAATGATGCCACCACCGAAAATGATTGAAGGAACTTCTTGTTCCGCTGCAACCCCTAAATGGTTAACAACCTCAATGAACAAGAAAAGGAGCTTTCTTCTTGCGACCATTCTGATTTAGGAGATGGTTGCTAAGTATTCTAAGAAGAATCCAAAGCCGAAGAGGTTCAAGACCACTACTCACCTAAACAATGATGAAGAAACTAGAAAATGGATGGCCGAAATTGCCTCATACAAGCCGAAAGAAGAAAATAGAGAGGCTGGTCCTGATGAATTTGAAATCACAAAAGTAGAGTTGGGAAAGATGAGTAGAGATACAGATAACCATTTTTTCCAAGTGTTAGCAAAGAAGATGCTTACCCGCTCAGAGAAGGATGGATGGGAGAAAAGAGAACTTAAAAGACACATAAGTGTTTTGGCTCAGTTCATCGATGGTATCGGTTGCCTTGGAGCAATTCCAATATCCCCTGCCACTGAGAATTTTGACCCAACTTCTCCGGAAAACAAGAAGTTGATGAACCAAGTTCAACGAGCTAAAAGCATCGCTGAAGCGGTTGAGAAGTGGATTGAACAAATAATCAAAGATGGTGAAAAGTACATAACCGACTCCTAGAAATTATGTGATGAAGTACAGAGCCTGATTTCTGAAATCCAAAACCAACTTGTACCATGGGAGAAAGAAGAGCACAAATGGCAAAATGTCCTTCCTCTGTTTGCCAAAATCAAAGAATATGGGACTACTAGGTTTCTAACAAAACATTCAATTAAGTTGGTGGCCGATGAATGTCAACTTTTCATGTTGAAGAAAACTATCATGTGGCGAGTGCTCACCTTTCAGTCGGTGATTACAGATGCAAGAACCTCTGTCTATGAACTCCAAGATTTGCAAAGCAGTATAGTCAAGGATAATAAAGTGGTTAATCTCGATCATGATTGGGAGTTAGGAATCTGCGGGTCAAGCACACAGGAAGCAATCAAATCTTTTCGGTTGAACATGGAGAAGATCAAATTCAAGAGTAGCTTCATGCCGGAGGATATAACCAAGGTGGCTAGGATCGAATCTATGGTTTTCATTGGGAACGATCAACTGTTGAAACACTCAGAGAAGATGGTGCAACATAACTGGAATAAAGAGGTGGCAAAGGTGAAACTCAATGCGATGAAAGTCCTGAGCCAATCCATGGTTTAAGAACTCACAGCTGCTCATGATGCCCGTGAAGACGGAGAAGATGATAATGATGGAATATGACATAATGCATCCGCTTAGGGCTAGTTTTCTTTATTTTTAAAACATTTCTTATGGTTATGCAGAAACTTCAGGACATCTGTCCCAAAATACTCTTTGTTGGTTTTGTAACTGTTGTATTGGGGAGTCATCGAGTTTTCAGGGAGACCGCCCCCGTTTAGACTATAAATTAAGTAAAACAGATGGTAGAGGGGTTAGATTTTAGTAACTAATTTTGTGAACTTCAACTGAAGTTTTTGTTTTGGTATTTTCTGTTCTTAATCAAAGGAAGAATCAGATGATTGGGATCTGTTCTGGAAAAAGATTGGCAGATGTGTTTTTGTGCCTTTGTTGCATAAGGATATATATATGAGATCTGATCATATTGTTTTTTGGGGGGAGAAGAAAGATCTGTGTATTTTGAATCTGAATAGATAACATATCTTTGCATGTGTTCATCCGAACAAGTAACAGTAATTGATCATTTCATTGCAGTATTTCATTATTCCTCTAATGTTCTTTCCTTTGAATGTGTTGTTTACTCTAGAAAAGATTCATGATTGAGGGCGGATTTATTTTCCCTGAATCTGTTTGTCTTTTATCAGTTTAGGTGGAAGAAGTATATTGAACTTTGTTTCAGTTGTTGTAGTTACATGTTTTGAAAATTAAGAAAATAGCTTCCATTGTTTTATGAGACATGAGAAAAGTTGCAGCCTTTCATCCAAGAATGAAATAGGTGACCTTATGCGCTTTTTGGTTAAAAGCTTTCTTTCAAATATAAATAAAAATAAAACATATTTCATGAAAAACCAAGATAGGGAGCTGTACCTATGCAAAAATTCAGAGGGAAGTGATTTGAGCAACACTTACCCAACTGTTTAGTGAATTATTTGTTCTTAGAATAAGGCAACAGAGTTTAAGATTAATCATTTAAAAACAAAGAGAAAATCTATTCACTAACATATTTGAAGTTGGAAGACCTTTTACTCTCCTGAGAAGAATAACTAGGTGATTGACTTCCTCAATGAAGTCACTTCGAGGAAGAGTTTCTAGCCATCTAGAAATTGTAGGCCTAGGTGTTTTTAGCCAATTCGCATTCATATTCTTCCTGCATTTCTCTAAATTTTTATCAAAATATGCCACTGCTAACTTCATATGAATATCTTCATATTGATCAATAGGAAAACATTTGAATATTGTATCAAAGAAATCCTCATCAAGTTTGATGAGTGTCATTCCATTTGTATCCTTCACTAATTTGGTTGTAGAATCATATCTATTGGCAAGAGCCAATGCAAACTTTGGATTTTGAGTCGACGTAGGGAAAGCGACCACTAAATAAATTTAACTATTAATGGTGGGTTCCATCTTGTAGGACACTAGTGACGATTTCACCCTTTAAGAATCCATCGAGATCTACATGACCGATCTCGGTGTCCCTGATATTGTTAATGTTTGATGTCACTAAAGAAGAAGGAAACACTAGATGTATTTCTTTCTTTTTGAACTTCATTGATTTCTTACTCGATGAGGGTCCTGACATTTGCAATGGATACACTACATCATGAAAAGATCATCATTTGAAATGATTGTCCGTCATAAAAATCTTCATTTAGTAGGAAAATTCCATTGATCAATCACAAATTGATCAAAAATCATCAATTTGTATGCATGTACTTTGGATGTAAATCAGATTCATAAGTCTGATTTGCACTTAAACATGATAAGTGAAAAACTAATACAAATGCATATCAGACTTATAAGTCCAATTTACATTTGATATAAAAAAATTATCAAAAGATAATGTATATAGGATTTATAACTCCGAAATACATTATAGAAAAACTCATATAATAGTGCAAATCAGACTTATAACTCCGATATACACTATAAAGCCGAAATAAACAAAGTGTATATCAGAGCTACAAGTCCAATTTACACTTTGAAAAGAAAATACCAAAGATATTTTGGGCGGGGATATAACCCTGACTGACACTATCAAAAGAAGGTAACACGGTGTTGGGCGGGGATATCCCCGACCAACACTGTCAAAAGAACTGAAATAATGTTGGGCGGGGATATAAACCCACCCAACATTTTGCAAAAGGGAAGTGTAGTAACCTCGGTGATGGTTGGGTTTTTAACCTCGACCACCACTAATACTTCAAAATGTGGTGGGTGTCATGGTTAACAACCCAACCACCACCCTTCTTGCAATAAGGTAGAAACCAAAGGAGGGATCGGGGATATGGCCCCGATCACCACCATAGTCATAGACTATGGTAAGGATAAATACCAAGGACAAAAATGAAAGATAATGGTGGTGGGGGTGTATGCCGACCAGAACCTTGAAGCATGCCATGGTATGTGATGGGCATACAATCCGGTCACCACCATGATACATAACTTAAAAGATATAAATTGGATTTGTAATCTGGCATATATCAAGGAAACCCTTGATATGTATCAAATATACAAACCGATTTCTGTCAATTAAAAACTAGGGCACGACAATAATACAAATCAAAGCTTATATAATACATACCATGATAAGAAAAAATTGACCTTGCTAAAATTAGGCTCCTCCAACTGATAAGCTCCAAAATCCTCTCACACAAAACAACAATAAGGAAAAATAGGGCAAATATGGAGAAATAAAAAGGGGAAAAGAAACTCGATCAAAAAAAAACTCCAAAATCAATGCAAATTGTGCATATTAATGATGTAAATCAGATTTATAGGTTCAATTTGCACTCAAATTGATTACTTAGTGTATAATCAAAGTTTAAACCCGATTTTACATTAAACAACCAAAAAAAATGCAAAATCGGAGGTAAAACCCAATTTTGCATCAAAACAAGGAAGTTCACTTCTTAAATTAAAATTTGAAAATTTAAACTCAATGAGGGAAAATTCAACACCAAACAATGCATATTCGATGACAAATGAGATGACCAAAATGTCTCATTTTCTTAACTATGAAGGAAAAGAAGGTTAATTATGAAAAAAATTTAGGGTTTGTCCTATTTTCAACAAAACAAAAATGAGGACAACATCAAGCATGTCATCCATCCCTCGATCTTGCTCATCATTATTTTAGGAAGGTGGACAACATGCAAGAGGAGAGACATCGAGAAGAGTAGATGGATATATCACAAGTTCCAAACAAGGACCATGCTCTAAGGATGGATCACTTTGTCTGATACTAGGAGCTAGGATTAATACTTCTAAAAATTGTTTAGATAAATCATTGTCAACACCAACATATTCATATTCATCATTAGAAATATTAGGATAAACATTTTCATCATTGACAACATTCTCACCTATTTCTTCATCAAGATTAATAAAAATAGGAGCTCTAATAGGAATATAACTTGAACCAACATTTGTTTTCAGCATTTTACATCTTGGAGAATTAGGTTGAACATCTTCATTAGGACAAAGAATCATGTCAACAGTTGGTGTCTTGGGAGAAGAAATGGTTTGGGAAGCAAGTTCACGAGCTCTAGCATGACATCTTTGTTAGTGTTCTCTCACACAATGGTTTCATTTGGTTTTAGCTGAGGTTTGTGAAGTTTTAGGTTCACCGGGTATAGGCTTCTTTTCTTTTTTTAAGGAAGGATGAATAGGAGGAGGTCTTTTAGGTTGAATAATAGGAGAGGTCGGTCATTTCCATTTGTAATATGTAGCAGGTAGAACCACACCATATAAAGGAGTAATGAGAGGTGTAGGAAGGAGACCGGGTCCATCATGAGGAGGAGGAATAGGTCTACCCTTAGGAGGAATGGGTTGATGCTTGGGAGGAAGATCATTTCTATCCTTGGGAGGAAGAGTGGACACATCCATAGGAGAAGGAATAGATTCCTCTTTGGGAAGAAGATTATTTCTTTCCTTAGGAGGAAAAATAATCTTATCCTCAAGAAGAGGTATATGATCATCATGAGGAAGGCTAAGTGTTGGATTTCTAGGCTTACTCAAATACAAAATCATCTCATTTTTCCATTTTTGATATGATTTAAAGAGAGCATCACTTCTAGGTTGAAGAGGTTGGAATTGTTCGGACCAAAAATAATCAAGAAAAA
Organism: Cryptomeria japonica; assembly: GCF_030272615.1. Lineage (NCBI taxonomy): Eukaryota > Viridiplantae > Streptophyta > Pinopsida > Cupressales > Cupressaceae > Cryptomeria > Cryptomeria japonica. Next base: position 460,767,751 of record NC_081409.1, read on the forward strand.
CATCTCCATGCCTCACTGTAGATTGATATATTCTATGAATAACAGTTATGATTTTATCATTATGAGGAAATTTCAAACACTTATGAAGAGTAGAAGTGATCGCTTTCATGGAAGAGATCCAAGGATGTCCCAACTTCACACAAAATTGATAGGATGTAAAAATAATAGAAAATTTAACATCTAAGCATTTAGTGCCAACATCAATAGGAAGTGTGATAGAACGAATAGTAGCACAAGAGAAACCATCAAAAACTTTAAATACCACATCAGTATCATCATATATCACTTGATGCAATTGCAAAGTATAAATAAATTCTTTATTTATCACATTAACTATGCAAGTTGGATCAATAAGCACTCCACGAGAAGGTATTACTTTGATTTTTGCAGTTATATAAAGTGGTCCATCAAGTGCTTCAATAGTCTTGCTAGGATCAAATTTAATGCACAAGTCCTTAGGAGGTTCTTTTTGATCTATAAGGTTCACCATATTATTAGACTCAAGGCCAACATTATTGGAAGAGAAGACAAGATGATTAGTCTCAATCACATTAGTGGAATGTGAAGGTAAAGGATCAATGAAAATTTGAAGGTTTTGATTAGGAGAAGCTACTGATTTGTTTCCTTTATCATTCACACTAGCCACAAATATGGTATTGTTATCAATTAATTCTTGAATCTCACTTCACAAAGAATAACACTTTTCAGTGTCATGACTAGGTTGACGATGGTTTCAACACATTCCTTTATAACAATTGAGACATAATATTATGCAAAGATTTATTAAGAGGAGTGAATTATTTACAAACATATTTGGACAAAGGAGGCACAATTGTTGAGGCTACCACTTGAGTGTTGTTGTTGTCATTGAATTTGATGAATCCCTTGTTTGGTTTGAACTTTACAAACGGTTGTTGAGAACTCTCACTTTTATCACTCGGAGTCATTGAAGAGGATTATTGTTCCAATTAACTCATGGTAGGATGATAATTATGAAGTACTGTGCACAATTGCAGAAAGGAAGTAAACTCAGAAAAGAGAAGTTTATCCCTAATATCTTTTTGCAAATTAGAAATGAAAATTCTTTGAATGCCTTGATCAGGAAAAGGAAAAGAAATTTGAGAATACAAATGCTTATATATACCAATAAAATCAAACACTTTTTCTTTCACACCTTTCTTACAATACATCAAATCAGTCAAAATACCATTTCTGTCATGCCCAAAATTTAGGGCAAGAACGGGATAAAAAAAAATTAAAATTCCAACATAATAACATTAAATTGCCACTACAGAATGTACTATCAAGTTTGTCTTAACTAAGTGTGAGTTAACTCTAACCACTACTCGAGTAATAAATATAATTTAAAACAAATGCGGAAAACTAAAGTATTTAATTTATGAATTCATCGATTTCAGTCATTACCTAAATTAAAACAATTAATTGACGAAGATAGAATTAATCTCCCATAACCAATATCTGTTTGGAGAAACTAATTAATTTAATTCTAGCATATAGTCTATGAATGACTTAACAATAATAAAGACGTATTTTAACCAAATTCGACTAAAGGGTCAAATAATTCATTTAAAATATAATTTCCTATAGAGTGAAAATAAATCCCATAACCAAAATAATTTTATCCTATTTATTATTTAGTTTCTAAAAGATTAACTTTAAGTATTTTTAAATTCTAAACATAATTTTTTTTTAAAAAAATAACCCATATGTTTATAAAAACATGTATAAAGTGTAGAGCACCTAATTAAATAATTAATCTAAAATTTGCCTTTAAACAACATTATTATTAAATGTATAATTTAAAATAAACATCACTATGTATGTTAATTTATAAAAATTCTTTAATATATATATATAATTTATTTATATATATTTTTCCCTTACAAATATTATTACAATATACCCAACTTAGTTAATAATAACTTATCTATCTATCTATCTATCTATCTATCTATCTATCTATCTATCTATCTATATATATATACATATTGATTATTTATATATACTGATTATTTATATATATAATTTTCCATATCAAAAATTACCATGAAAACCCTAATTCTTTATTTATTATAAAACATACCCCCTCATTCCTTTTCTTTCAATTCTTTAAAATATTTCCCTTTTTTTTTGTTTTTTCCTTTCTTTTACCCTAGCCCTAACCAGCTAGGGTTTTATTTTCTTGTGATTGTATGTTTGTATTATGCAGGGGCGAAGAGGAGCGGTGGCCATGGCAATGGCGGAGGAGGGTTTCATGTTACAGGACGCGGCGGAGGAGAATGGTGGGGGCTCCCCGCAGGGCGGCTACTGCCGAGCCTACGGGTCTCAGCCCACAACCCGGCAGCACCGCTGCTGTGGGGCGCCGCCCACAGAGGGGGACTAAAGCCTTCCCCACTGTAGGTTGCAGCCCACAATAGTAGCTGCGGCCGCCCCTGGAGGGTCGCCGTCCATGGTGCATTTTCAAACTCCGTCATTTATTTATATATGTATATTTATATTATATAATAGATATATTTTAAGTATGAAAACAATAAACATATGTTTATATGTATATAATTTTATGCGTATAAATTTATTTTTGTTGCATAATAAATCTAGGTCAATTTTTTTTAAAAAAAATATATAAATTATCATAAATCAGAGATATACTATCTCTTTTAATTTATTTCCTTTCATTAATTTCCTAGTTGCTAAAGGATATAATTTGACTATCTAAATATAGATTTCCTTTCTGTAAAAAAAAGTAAAGAAATTTACAACATTAGATATATTTAGAAACAGCATCTTTAGAATTTATTTATTTCCATTAAATCTGATTAACTATAGAATTTATTTCTGAAATAAACAAATGACGAAGTTTGAAAATTCTACAACAACTATTTACATGACAAATTTTAAATTAAAAAAAATAGCAACTAGATAAATCTATAATCTATTAATTTAAAACCTTAGAGATGGCTATAAAATCTTTGATTTTATTTTCTACAAATAATATAAAATCGCAAATAAAATAAAGACATAGATTTAAATAAGATAACCTTTACATTTCCATGTGCAGATCTAAATGCTTTTATTTTCAGCCTCCTGCATGCATGCAATCTAATTCATTTATTTTCAAATATTTTTGATTTTAAATGCAAAAGGGGAATGAATACATTTCTTTATTATCATCACATCCTATACACCACAAATATTTATTTCAAAACTTTTAGGATCTAAAATCAGGAATAATCATTTTCTTTTCTGCATTATAACTTAAATGACTATTACAAATATTTAAATCTTATCTCCAAGATACTCTTGTCACTTTACAAATAGGTCTCTCATTTCAAATAAATGAGGAAAATACTAAATACATATCCAAATATTTTTCTGCAACAACCATTTCCAGCCTCATCTACTTGTCCTGCTATTTTCTTCTAACAACCTGCAATTACAATCAAAGAGATGACCATGGAGTGCTCACCTCCCAGCCTAGGCTAACTAGTAGCCACTCCCAAGCTCGGAGAACCAAGCCCCTAGACAGGTAACACACATGCAGACACAAAGACAAGGGAAAACACAATCTCAAACACAATCCCAACCCAGGCTACACTGCACCACACATTTGTGATGTCTTTTCAAGGGTGGGAGTGGACCAAGTACCTTGAGGAGACTGCAAGTATGGTAAAACATATAGCCACCTCATGGCAAACCAAAACATATAGCCACTTCATGGAAAACCAAATATATCAAGTATAACAACCCCACATTCCTTATGCCTCCCAAGGCATTCATGCCTTATTTCCCTCCTTATGACCCCCAATGCATAAACAAGCCATGCAGCAAGGGCCACATAAAATCCCTTGTGATCACTCTCATAACGAGAGCCTCTCACTCGAGGGCTGTCACTCCTACCACCCACAAGACCATCCTCTCTCCCAAGAGTAGGAGGTCTTGATTACTCCCAAAACACATACATTGCATAAGCACCAAACACCAAATAAATTTCCAAGAAATACATAAAAGAAAACTAGTTTTTTTTTACACAAGCATTTCTTCCAAAACAACATGCTACAAGAAAACGTTACAAGAAGGGTAGAACCAACCTTAAACTGCCCAAAGGTATGCTAGTTTTGTTGAGGATGAGCAGCCCAATTCCACAAATTTTTTGTTTCTACACTTAGCCAAATTCTCAATCCCAAATATATCTTTTTCTTTTCAAAAATTCTTTGTCTCCAAAAATGGAGAGTGGGTGATTACCCACTAATTTTCCAATTCTTGCTTAAGAAGCCCTTTGTGAGAGTTCTCACAAGTTTCTAAAAACTGAAAAGGAAGGTAAGGTAAAATGGGAAAGGGAACTCTCATTCGAAAAGGAAGGTTCACAACTTAGTTCAAGTCTTCTAATTTCAATCTTCGCACAACTTAGAAAAGTCACTTTTTAAGGTGTCTAAAAGGTCACATGAGAGTTGGTACATGCCTAAAATTACTCCTAACCCTTAGGTATACCTTATGGGCTTTAGGAAACCCTATCAAACTACCCCTAGGTGTCCTTTTAACTATTTTTAAACCCATCTGAAGTTAATTTTCGGGTCAAACTTAAGTTGACCATCCCAAAGATTCTTTACCCAAGGTATTTATGGAATCATATTAAATTAATTGAAAAAGCTATAATTAAATAACTCCCTCCAAGAGACAAATTTAAAAACTCAAACATAAATCAAAACATGTGTCAAGTGACACAAAGAAAATATACTTTTACAAATTACACATGAAATCTTGTCTCTTGTTGGATTTACACAAATAAACAAAATTCAATTTAACATTCATGCAACAATCACTTTCACGAATAAAATACGATACAAACGGGGTGTTGTCTCTCCAAATAGACAAACCCTGGTTTTACGAATGGACATAAGTCTAGGTTTGGTTCTCCATAATATTTCCATGGTCACATGGATAATTTTCTTGCGCATCTCAATTACACATTAGTAATTCCAAATAGCCTCATAAAATATAAAACACGCAAATAAGAATACACATAAAACACTCTGCATGCAATATACACTTAGACAAATCAATACATCTTATATCTAAATAAATCCACATAAGCAATTATCATAATTCTCATAATTTTGATCCACACATAACACATGCATCCTATTTCTACCATCATAGTGAAGTCCTGCAAATCCAATGATGACATATATCTCCTCAAAGTAATCCTATTCTGGAATCATACAGAGTTCTATTATAACACATATAAATGAAGCATCAATGTACATCAATGTTATCCAAATCCTGGAATCTTATAAGTTCTAAATCCATAATGTATAAAAATGTACACCTCAAGGTGAAGTGATTCTGTAACCTGGTTCAATTGCTTTTCTCACCAATATTTCTGTCTAACATAGCCCATCCTATTGAATTATAGCATTTATTAGTAGGGTCAAACATGGTCAACTAAGTTAATCAAAGCTTGGTTTGGGGAAGGCCTTACAATTTCAAAGCTTTATCCCTTAATGTTCTAGTTAAAAATTTAGCCAATAATCTTTGGTCATGAGAAAAGTCACTACACAATGTTTCAAATATTTTGACATGAGTTAAGGGATCACCTTTTCCATTATAAAGCTCCAATTGAGGGACTTCCACATGTTTAGGAGGGCCAACTTAGACAATGTCATTAGATAATGGGCTCGCTACATCAAATGTGGGCACATTATACTTATATTGATTCATGGAATCTATTTGTTGTTGTAAGGAAGAGATTGTTTGGGCTAGATTGTTGATGGTAGCTTTAATAGAAGTATTGAAATTGGACATGTCAGATTGAGAAGGAGGAGTAACATTGTTGAATGAAGGATGGGGTCGAGAATAAGAAGGAATATTGTTATTAGGTGGGGGTTGATAATAAGGAGGTGGAACATTATGAAGGTAGGTGTAGGAGAGGATTGGGTAATAAATGGAAGACTCGTGGTAGGAATAATGAAAGAAGAGGAGTTTCCCCCTTGACTAACATTCATAGGTATAGGAGAAGATTGGGTAACAAATGGAAGACTCATGGTAGAAGGAATGAAAGAAGAGGAGTTTCCCCCTTGACTAACATTCATAGGTATGACATTTTGTGTAGAGTTAGCCATGATGTTTGATGTAAATGTAGGGACACTAGCCATCGGAGTAATCAAAGGAATGGAATGATTAACTTGACTAGGAGGTTGTGTATTACCTAGGGCTTCAACACCTCTTCATGGGCATAATATTAGAATCAACAATATGAGCAATACCATGAAAGATATCAACACCAAGTTTATTTCTATGAAACGTTCCTTTTAATCCTTCAATCAATGGGAGATCCTCACTTTCCAGGTATTGTTGATGCATCCATTGTTGAAGATTTTCAAATTAATTGTCAATCTTCTCCAATTGGTCAACGGAAACCCTAGTTGATAATTCCTACACATCATTAAAATTATCTAAAGAATGAAGATAGATGGGTACTTTTGTAGGATTGGAAGAACCACCAATATCCTCATGGAAAAAGTTATCCAAATTAGGCACCATCTCCTCGGTAATTAAACCTTGGGAAGCCTTAATTCTACAACTTCTTCACACAGGGATATTGTAGGTTGGACTAATAGTAGTAAAAATCATGCACTAAGGGAGGGAAATTGGAAAATTTGAAATTTGAATTTTGAATGATGAAATTTGAATTTTGGAATCTAAGTTGCAAAAATAATTGAATAATGCAAAATTCTAGGAAAAATGATTACTCAATTAAATGAACAAATTGATTGAAAAGATGCAATCCCCTAGGAATTTGAATTTTAAAATTAATAATATGTAAAAATAACCTCTTAATTTAAAATTAAAATTACCCACTAGGAGATAAAATTCAAATTTAAAATTAGGGCTAAAAATTACCTCTTAATTTTTTAAAATTTGAAAGGAAAATTTAAAATCAAGGCCTTATAAAAAGAACCACTTAATTTTAAAATTTAATTTTGAAATGATCCATGATAAATTAAATTTAAATTTAGGGTCTTGTAGAAAGAGCGTCTTATTTTAAATTTGAATTTACAATTAGAGCCAATGTTGAAATTTTGAAAATTGGAATGGAAACTTGGAAAATGTACAAAATTAATGTTAAATTTAAAAATTAGGGTTTTAATTAACCACTTAATTTTAAATTTTAAATTTTAAATTAGATCCAAGATTGCAATTTTTAATTTGAATTGAAATTAACAACAAATTTGAAGAGGGAAATTCAAAATTTAAACAACACACAAGCTCAATTTTGATTTTTTTGAAAATTAGGGTTTTTGCAATTATCCACTTCATTTTAAAATTTAAATGTGAAATTTGATTTGCAAGTGAAAAATTGAATTTTGAAATTGAATAACACTCAAATCTAAAATAATTAACCCAAAATATGCAATTCACAAGCTCAATTTTGAAAATTAAAATTAGGGTTTTAATGAAATTAACCTCTATTTTTTTCAAATTTGCAAGGAAATCAAACTTGTAAATGAAAATTTGAATTTAAAATTGCATACACACTCAAATCTGAAAAAAAAAATCAGAAGTATGCATAGGATATGTCGGGTTCACCAAAATGTAAAAATTAAGTACATAAGCTATATTTTTCAAAATGATTGCAAATATGAATTAATTAAAATCAAATCTGAAAAATGAAAACTAGAAGCGAGCATAAGACATGTTGGGTTCACCAAAATGTAAAGGGGAAAATTTGATTTGGAAATTTGTAACATAGAAGGAGAAATCAGCAAATCAACTTTCGCTTTTATGGAGAGATTTCCTTTACATTCAAAAGATGGGGGGAATCTACTAGATTCAATAACAAATCAGATAAGGACTGAATACTAAGTGGATTGATTCATTATGATGTGTTTTTTCCTCTTTTGTAAGTTGAAATGTTGATTTAGGGTAAAGTGTTGAAATTGAAGATAAAACTAAGTAAATACTGAGCTACAGGTTTGGGATTTTGTCGTGCACCTAGATCTGAGAAATATATGTTGATTCGGATCTGCCCTGCAAAAATGGGCCAAAAAATGAAAGGACCATGGTGTTGCCTCTTAGTCCTCCAAATTTTTTGTGCGTCAAAAAGGGTTGTTCCATCTCTATGTCTAAAGCTTATTTCCAGAAGTATAGTTGCACACCTATTTCTTGCACACAGAAAGAAAGGGAGATAGGTTAGGAATAGGGGCTTGCCTTTGGTCAAACCCCAATTTTGGAACTAACCATGAAATTGAGATAAATGTAATTGAAATGACTAAAAGGAAATATTCTCCTTTTGAGGGAGATGTTGAATTATGACTGAAAATGAAATGATTATACCTCCTTGTGAATTAGGATTTCATGAAACAGGATGTTGATCTCCACTTCAATGCTTGATCCTTGACTTTATTGTATCTCCAAGGCTTGAAGGAAGACTAAAAATGCTCAATTTCTCTTGAATTCTTGAATGCTTGATCTCTTGTGTGTTTGTCTGATGCTTGATATATTTTTCATGATCCTCAAATGAGAGGGGAAATTCTCTTTATATACCTGCTTGTTGGGCTAATTGACTAATTTTCCAACATGAGTCGACACAAAGGTGAAAATGTAGCTCAAATTTGAATTGAGAAAAAGGGTTTAAATTGGGCCCCTTTTAGGGAGGACCATGGCGCCACACCCTGGTCCTGGTGAGGACTAGAGTGTCATGCCCTGGTCCTGCCCTATTTTAGGTCAGGATCAAGGTGCAGGATAAGTGCAAAGTCAACGTTTTTGGCATTTGTGATGCGTATGAGCATAATCAAGTCTTCTATCAGACCAAGGGATGCAAATATTAAGGTGAAGACCCAAATGCAATCGAAAATTGCAAGGGGTACAATTTTAGGATGCTACACTTTCCAAATTGTTTCTTTAGCCAAGGAAGCATGATGATCTAGTTTATCACCTAGTAGATCTTATGCCCTCTTATTACAATTTAAATTACATGTCTTATTTCATTACAATAGAAATATTTGATTTTTCCTTTTGAAGGAATATACTTGGATTTTTACTTGCCTTTTCTTTCTTTATTATGTGCAAATAAGACCTCTTCAGATTTTGATTTTTCATTATGGTCAATTAGAGTAGATATTACTCCTTTAATGTTTACCTTACTTAATTAAACACAATTCTAGACACATTCTTAGCCAAACTATTCAAAAGTATTGATTTGGCATCATTATCTTTTACTTTCTCTTTAATCATAGTTAACTGATCTAAGAGAGAGTGAAACTTACTTATATGACCTACCATTGTTGTACCTTTATCCACCTTCAATCTATACAATATTTGCTTCGGATCCAAAGAGTTTGTTTAATGACTCCCAAATTTCCTTTGCCAACATTGTAAAATCCACATAATGTAAGTATGTTTTTGATAAGACAAGGCTAATATTTCATAATGCTTTTTTTATTTTTGGTAGTCCATTTGGGAAGTTCATTTGCATCATTTGGAGAGATTGAGTTGGGTTTAACATCTCAAAGATCTTTTTTGATCAAGTGTAACTACATCTATACTTTCCAAGTATGAAAATCTGGCCCTTCAAATTTCTCAATAAAGCTTAATTTTTCCATGACTGCCCCTCTATTCAAAAGAAAATAAAAGGTGTTGGGCTCCACCAAAAAAATTCACCTATATTATAAAAATTTGAATACATTGATATTATTGAAAATATAATTAATTTAAGAAAAATAATAAACTATGCTACCCTTTCCCCTTTTTTTATAATCTTAATGGGATCACTGAATATATCAAAATATTACACAAATGGAGGGAATCAAGATTCCTAAGAGGTAGTAAAAAATTAGAGGATCTTGAATTCAAATGGTTGGTTGATATATTTGACCATCGTCTTTGGGGAAGTTGTCATGGGTTTGTGAGCAAATGTTGATTTGATTTTCTCTAAATAGACAAAAGATAGAGATTCAATGCCACAATGGTGCCCAGCTCCACTGAAGATAGCAATCAAAAAATGGCTCTATAGATAATATCTATACCTTTCATAGATTTATGCTTAAAGAATTGATGAAATCATGTCAAAATTGATCTAAAGGAGACCTAGAGTCATGCAGAGGTGATGGAGATGGAAAAACCGAAAAATCCATTTTTTGGTATATTTCTATATTTTAGTAATTTGCATTTTTGGAGGCCTTCGGAGCAAAATTTGGGGTCAAAACTATCGTCATTCCTTTAACTTGATAGCCGAAGGCATAGTGTTAAGAGACTAAACTTAGACGTTTCTAATGGTGTAAGCAGTTTCAAATTTCAAGCACTCGGCTGAAAGTTATGCCTCAATCAAGTTGAAGACATGAAGCTACTGCAAAATGGAACTCCAAAGCACCACATGTCAACATGGTGCAAGTTCAACCAAGTCTGCGGCTTCTCACTCTTTCAAAAGCATGAAGAAGTGCCACATGTTGGCACCGTAGGGTTTTCAAAAGCACAAGGAAAGGAAGGCTCTAGAAGTTCCACCAACATGCCACACATCGACAAAGCACAGGCCTAGAGATGTTTTGAGCTTGGGGAGATTTCAAAAGAACACCTTTGTTTCTTTCAAGGGTGAAAGGCTGTGGGGGGCACCGTGTGGTGAAACCAAAGGGTGCGAACACAAACAAAATAAGAAGTCCACATGATCAAGCAGTTGCAATAGACAAAAGGGAATTTACAGGTGGCATTCATGCTGCACACATGGGAGGAAAATAATTATGCATAGATCAAGCTCACGACAGCTGCAACAACCTCCATGATGGTTGTGGACACGTAGCGAGTATGCATAAATTTGTTCAGTTACAGTCACCATTTTAGATCAAAAAGGTTTTCTCTATATAAGCTCGAGGGTGCATTTTAAAAGGTGGTTCCCAATTGTTTATCAATTTTGAAGAAGAACACTCAAAAAATAGCTACAATTTTATTTCAGACCTTAGCATTGTAATTAAGTCAATTGATAGAAAGAAAAATATATCAGATTGTGCCTAGTTTGCCTTTGTTGTAGGCTTATTTTTTTTGTATGGATGAATTTGTAGCTCTGTGTGATTTCAAATGAATGTAGCTATTAATTGTTATGGTTTTTGGCTTTTATAATTTCATCATAGATGCAATCGTTGTTGAATCATGTTTTATTCTTTCAATCATTTATAGTAATTTGTAATTTGGAGTTATACTATGCCATTTGGTAAGCAAAAATCCACAGGGAATAATAGTTCTAGTGAGATAATAGGAATGTCCCCTGTGAGCCTTAGCAGGTGCTTCTCATAGAAATATCTGAATATTTTGCCCTATTTCTATGTCACTTTGTGCATTTTGTTCTTTTTCCACCAGTGAAGAGTTTGTGGTGTTTTGTGCTCAATCCTTTAGGGTTGCATGTTCATGTTGTTTCTAAAGGGGATTTCAAGTGTTGTAAAAGCTTTGGTACATCACTGTAGGTTAGACTTAAATATGTATCTCCTCTTGCCCTTTCCATCCCCTCTAAAATTTGAAGAGTCGGCTTCTAAAATCCCAAAGGTCATTTCACAAGTCGCATCTGGTCCCACGCCTGTGAACTTCCCAAACTGCCCTTGAAAGTTGGTGAGAGCCAATTTTGGGGATCAATAATTTTTCTAGCATGCCTGGTGTGACCAAGTTTCAGCCTTAAGGAGGTATTCTACAAGCACTTGACGACTCTGCATGTTCCAATCATTTGGATGATTCTAATTGGTATGTACCTGATTCTCTATTTTGAGCAAACCTTTTGCTCTTGTTTAGAACATTATCTACATATATTTTTCTTTCGTTATGTTTTAGCATGGAAGGATATTATGAATAGTGCATGTTTCCATACCCTTTCCATGAAAATACAAGAATTTTGCCTCCCTATCATCAATATCAAGCTGGCTATGCTTCCAGTTTTGCTTCATATTCCCCTTCTACAGAAAGTTATGAGCAGTTTCCTAATGCTTTCCTCCCACCCACCCATGTATAGCCTTCTTGGTGTCTTATATATGCTTACCAACAATTGGAGGGGGCTTATTATGTCTCCCATCTGAATACCAATCTTTCCCCCCAACGTCAGAATGTGCTAAACCTGAAAAAAGTTGGTGTTGGAGAAATAATGTTAAATTTCCAAGAACAGTTTAAGGCTATTGATTTGGAGCAAGAACATTGCCTACAACAAGACCAACTTTCTTACCGGACCTATCTTTAGCAAAAACGGGCTGAGGCTCAGAGGAAACAATAAGAGTAGTTCCTTGCCATACAAATTTCTGCTAGGAAAGAAGAGATCAAATAGCTAGCAACTATGGAAAAGCATCTCATGCGAGAAGAGAAATTAGCGATTGAAGCTCCTAAACTAGAAATCCCAAGCATCATGCAGGGGATGCCTTCTAATGAGCCCCCTAAATCTCTTTCGTGAAAAATCTTTCCCCCTCAACTCTATGTCCTTCATACCATTTCACTTTTTAAGGGTGGACCTATTGTTTGGAAGGCTGAGTGGTCTTATGAATAGAAGAAAGAAGAGCAGTTTGATGGTTATGACCTTCCATGTTCTTGTAAGGTTGAAGAACCACCCTTAGTACAAGAGAAAGCTGAAGATGAGCAGCTGCAATAGCAAGGCATCAACCAAATAAGGGAGCAAAGTGAAGAAGATTTATTCCTCATTTGATGAACTTCATCTCTTTATCGACCATGAGGAAGAGCATTTTTCCATTTCTACCATGGCAGAAGTGTTAAAGAAGCAAGAAAATGTTGAGGATCATAGTGGATCATGCGAATATGAGGACTGCTCTGAAGTAGGGTGAACTTTTTCATGGAAGGGAGAAAAGAGGATATTGATGACGATAAATTCTGGGATGATAGAATTTGTATGCTCATCTATTGACATCAAGTTGTCAACTCTTAAGTTGGAAGATCATTATGGGTATGCACAACAGGAGGAGGTTCCTATATTAGCACATGAGCCATCAAGACCAACCCCTGTTGGTCAACAAGATATCAAGGAAGTAGAGCATAATAGTAAATCTAACTTTGAATGCTTGAACTTGGCATTTTCAAAAGGATGCCCTATCAGGCATCTAGCTGAGTCAGAGAGATGGAGGTCACCCCTAGTCATGCTTACCTCTAAGAATGAAGATGAGCATAAAGGAGGGTAGGTTTGACTTACCCATTCACTGCAGGAAGATATCAACCAAGAACAGGTGAGACTTTTGGTCCTGACCCGCAGGAGCCATTCTAATAGTCTATTAGATGCTTATTGTCTTTTCCATTCTACCTAATTGTGCAGGAACATGTGAAGCATCAAAAATTGGTTAGAAAGGGAATTTAATTTGATAAGCCAATTAATGGCTTTATTTAGTTTCCCTAAAGAGTTCGAAGATCATGTAAATAATAGTTAGATTTTTTTCCTTTCAAAGAAGATGTTGTATTCTCCTTAGGAGAATGCATGTCTTAGTTTCTAGCTTTCCTCCAAGTGTCATAGTGCACGTGTTTTGTGGATCCTCCTAGTGACTTTGTGCCCAGTGGATAGCTAAGGCTACTGGTTTTAAATGTTATCTTTGTGTTCCCTTATGATTCATCATTAAGAACCGATCTAAGATATTTGGAATGAATCAACAAGGTGGAAACTCCCTTTTGTATGTGAAACCATAAGTTTTGGGTTCTTACCTCCACTGACAAAGGTCCTATTGAACACTATATTTAAAAAAAATATATATATAAAAAAATATATACTTCCATAGGCGTAAAGACTAAAGGATTTTTCGGCCAGCAAATTGTGTCGGGCATTTCGAAAGAAGTTTCATCGAAAGGGTATTTTCATCGAAATAAAGTGTGTAAAGTACCAAGCAGAAGTATTTCAGCAAAAAGTCACCTTTGATGAATATAAAAAATCACTCATCGATACTCCAAGTTTCATCGAAAAGGTAAAAAACAAAAGGCAAAAAGGCAAAAAGTAATTTCGAAGGAATATCATTACCGAAGAAACTCATAAAGCATTCATCGAAATGCAAGTTTTCATCGATGACATAATGTCGAACAAAAGCAAAGGTGTTTCATCGATAAAGGAGGATGTCGATGAAAAAGGAATTTCAATGAACATACATGAGCCTTCACCGAAGAAAGGAACTCATCGAAAGAATGATTTCAATGAAACGTGTGAGTGACTTATCGAAAAAGAGGTCTATCGATGAGAGAATGATTTCTATGAGTCTTGAAAGTGGCTTCTCGACATGGGCTACTCATCGAAAGAATAGTATCAAAGAGAATGGGCTTTCGATGAAAGATTTAAACACTAGGCCGAAGACAAGGGTTTCATCGATAACTTGAAATATGATCACTTTGATCGAACTGTACTTCCCGCGAAAGAGTTAAAGGCCCAAGTGAGGAATGTCACATCTGCAATTAAGTTTAAACACTTGAGTAGCCGTTGTAGACGCAGAACATTAACTGTGCACAAGTTGCCCATACGATTACAGTTGAACTGATTGAATTTTCATAAGAACCAGATCAATGCTAAAAGACTGAAAATTGCGAAGAACTTGCGGAAACTTGCGAACGACAATCAGAAGAGCTGGGCATTTCTCCAAGTAAGTGTTTTCTCTCGTATTTGCTGTAATCATGGAACCTTCGTCTTCTTCTTCTAAAAATAGTAGGAAAGGAAAAGAGCTAAACCTTGAAGAGAACCCCAAAAGACAAAAGAAGGAAGGGAGAGCTCTGACTCAGGATTTGTTAGACCAGTGTCCCTCATCTAGTGTAAGGTCCAAAAAGATCAAAAGTGAAGAAGAAGGATTGGAGGATAGATTTGAAAATCTAGGAGACATTTGGACTGAAATCAGAGGACATGAGTTATTCTTATTTAGTTACAAAAGAAGGGATGCTCCTGAACCCATAAGTAATCTATGGAAGAAGAACTTATGCAAATTGGTAGTCCCGAACGTGTTTGTAGATGTAGAATTAATGAAAGCTCTGGTAGATTGTTATAACCCGAGGACCAAAACCATATGTGATTACAGAGGGAATCCATTAGTGGTGATTAATAAACAAACTATTGATATGGTGTTTGATTTAGACTGGGAGGTGGAGGAGAGTATCGATATGAAGAAACTTTCACAAGAATTCTTTAGTTTGGAAAACATCTACAGGACTTGGAGACTACCTATTCACAGGCCAAAAGTGGGTGGGTCATTTGTTCCGTTCAGCAAAGATGACAAGGTGTCGTTTGATGTCAACCACTTCCATCCATATTTCAAATATACATATTATGTTGCAGCCCAAGTACTAGGCCTAGAGGCTCATCCACTCATGGATATTGGGGTTATGGTTCTGTGTGCTGACTTACAGTCAAAAGACCCTAGGTCATTTGATTTTGCCACTTATGTTGCAGATGCCTTAAATCATGGGTTGGAAAAATTGAAAGGGGACCTTGTGAATATTCATTTTTCATTATACTCCTTGTTAATGCATATCATTCTTTATTATGGACAAGAAATTAACTTCTGGTCAGATGATTTCTGCATTAGATCCTACGATAAGAATGGTCTGAAGAAACCAGTTTAGTTATGGGTTTCTGCATGGGACCAGAGGTTCATGAACAACCAGTACTGGCACTTTCAAGAATATTTTGTGAAACCTCTTAGTGCAGCTTTTGGGCAACACAGGGATTACACTTTGTCCCCTGAAATCAAGAGATTCCTCAAACCAAAGGACTTCTCTCCAGAGTCACAGATTGATCATAATTGGGGTGATTGGTATTGCCATGATAATCACAGAGAAATCAGGATATTTGGATATGAAGGGAAGCCCCACATGCTTCCAATTACAGTGCCAAACAGGGTGGCTAGCCTGGAGATCATAAGACAATTGTCTATTGTCAGTGCTAAACACTTAATAGATTTCGGTAAACAATCCATCATTCCAGGTTTATTGGTTTTCTCTGATTTCATTGTTAAAAGTTCAAAAAGTTATCATTTACTGCAGAACAAGTTAGACTACTATGGCATGACTCTGGGTGAGCCTAGAGAGGACTTTTATCCTGAAGGATATATAAGAGCTGCCAGAGCATCACAAAAACTCAAAGCTGGAATACATGTGGCCAAAATGCCAGATGACCTGATTAAGAATCTTGAAAGAGAAGAGGCCAAAGCTTTGAGAGAAAAGAGTAAGTTAGTTTGGGAGGCCTACAAATGGAAAAGGGTAAGGGGAATAATAGATGGAGACTTAATTGGAAATCTCCAAGATCCTTTGGAAGTAGCTAAAAGACTGCTTCAACATGAAGCAGAAATCATGCATAGAGTGCCTTCGCAATTCCTTCATTTCATTAATACTGAGAAGGATAGTCAGCCCCTAGCTCACATGTCACCAAAATCGACCGCTAGTAGTATCCCTGCTGATTCTCCTAGAGAAGATTATCCTCCTGGTTTCGAAGCAAAGATGAATATGGACACTGGTGAAATTAATATCAAGGATGTCGTCGATATAAGGATGACTGAGCATGAAGATTTTGTTGCTGATGATGGATTCGCCTCCTCTAGGGAATTCCTCTCATTTTTATACCAATACAAAGGAGCTCATGTAAAACGAAGCATGGCTGGAAGACCAGAGGAGGAACAGATGAAGAAATTGCAGGATGAGATTGATGTCCTCATGAAAGATATGACTCTTGAGAAAGGGAGGAAATTACTAAAAGAGGCCGGTGTAATCATCTTTTCTAGTTGGGATATAAACTCAGCACTTTTATTCGACGGGTTATTGAAAAAACAAGACTTGAATCAACAGGTGTTGCCTCGGGAGATAGATAAATTGTTCCTAGGCTCTGGATATGATCCAGACAAGAAAGCTCTCCTACAATGGGCATTATATCCAAAGGGGAAGAGGCCTATCATTGTAGACATTGAAGAAACCTTTGGACACCTCATGGTTCATCAGGTTGGAAAAACTGACCCTAGGGTCACTGCTAAACTCAACTTGGATGTTGCTAGATTGAACCTGGACCAGATAGAATTTTTTGTCAGAGAGAACATCACATATAAGGGGTTGTATGAAAAGTCTAAAGAGGAGAATCAAAAGTTGCAAGCAAAAATATTGCAACTAGAGACAGGGACTCCTATAAGCGAGTACACCTCATACCCCATGGGATGTAGCTTGGACGATGTCTCTGATGCTCTGTACTGGAAATATCAAGCAGAAAAGGCCAATAAACATGCAGAAGGTATCCAACAAAGGATGGACAAACTGGTCAACGATATCATAGGACATTGGTTTAACACCATGCTCTTGCAGGTTGAACCATATTGGAAAGTATATAGTGGAACAATAAAGGCGTTAACAGAGCATGAGAGATTAAAAGCATGACTACATGAAGTACTGAATAATGTAGATGCCATGACACCAGAGGAAAAAACTGAGGGGACTGCGTATATGGAGAATCATGTTAAACTTGAAGATACGCTAAGAAGAGATCTGAAGGAATTGGATGATGAGAAACCTGTTGGAATGCCCTCTATTTACAAAGAAGGAGAAGTGATATCCTTGGAAGATTTGCGAAAAGAGCTCATCAGCGTCAAGGATTGGGCCTTGTCAGGAATAGATCGAAGTAAGGATATGGCCCCTACTGTCAACCAGATGATATTCAAGTATCTGTCGCAGGGAGATGAATTGAAGAAACAGAGTGCTCGAATCAAAACCTTCAAGGACGATGACTACATTCATCATTTAGGACTTCTAAATCTCTTTTTGCTTAAGTTTGTTAGAAACACTCAAACTAACGATTAGTGTTTCGAAAAGTCGTGTCTCTTCATGAAAAGCCTTCATCCTCATATATATATGAGAATTATTTTTGTAATGTAAGGGAGGAATTAAGGAAAAAGACAGCGATGTTTAACAGCCTGTAAGTCTTCTGTATACGAACCATAATGGAATACAAATTCTGATAAATTATTTCTCTGCATATATGTTACAGATCATTTCATTTTCTTTTGGCAATCGTCTGTGATATTGTCTGATAGGATAAGGTTATTCATGTTCTTGAGATCAAATCCATGCTTTGTATCATAATATTGAAACAAAAGTTTTGCTTGCGGATTGTAATTGTTCCTTGCAGAGCTTAATTGACTGGTCCCTTAAGGGTAGGGTTAAATTCACTCAATCAACATATGATATAAGCATTTATTTGGTTTCAAAAGAAATAATAACTGACAGGTTCATAAAGGGATGAATTAAAAACTGTCTCACAGGTTCGCACCATAAAACCTGAAGAAAAGTGCAATGACTCTGTAGCCCTAACAGCGAAGAAGGCACTGGCTAATTATAGATTACACTCATCGATTTATTCATCATTGATTATTTTAACAGCAATAGAAGTAATTAAGAAACATAAAACAAATAATTATTACAACAACAATCTTGAACTCATCTGCTATATCTCCATTCAAGGAACTTATGCCATTTCAAGATCAGGAGATATCAGATTAGGATAATAAATCTGCTATAAAAAGCACTGGTTATTGAAGACATTCAGTGAATAGGTATACCCGCCTAGGTCCTACAGAGCCTGAAGTGAGAGAGTAAAATTTGAATCAGTTTGCTCTATATGTTGGCCAAGTCAATTGGAGGGTTTAACCATAGGAGTTGGCATTTCCTTAGAACCTATCCAATCTGTTGATTTGAGACCCAATAGGTCCCTTGCGAGTTGCCAAAATTGTAGATAATATCTACACCTTTCATGGATTTATGCTTAAAGCATTGATGAAAACATTTCAAAATTGGTCTGAAGGAGATCTAGAGCCATGTAGAGGTGATGGAGATGGAAAAACTGAAAAATCCATTTTCTGGTATTTTTTCTAAGTTTTAGTAATTTGCATTTTTAGATGTCTTCAGAGTGAAATTTGGGGTTGAAACTTTCTTCAATCCTTTAATTTGATAGTTGAAGGCATAGTGTAAAGGGACAGGAATTAGACCTTTCAAAGACCTTTCTAATGGTGTAAGCAGTTTCAAATTTTGAGCACTGAACTTAAAGTTATGCCCTAATCAAGTTGAAGACATGAAGTCGTTGCGAAATGGAGCTCCAAAGCACCATGTGTCAACATGGCACGGGTTATAGCAAGTCTTCAGTTTCTCACTCTTTCAAAAGCATGCAAAACTGCCACATGTCAGCACCGTGGGGTTTTCAAAGGCAAAAGGAAAGGAAGGCTCTAGAAGTTCCACCAACATGCCACGTGTCAACAAAGCGCAGGCCCTAAAATGTTTTGAGCCCGAGGATATTTAAAAAGCACACCTTTTTTTCTTTCAAGGTTGGAAGGCCACAGGAGGAGCCGCATGGTGAAACCAAAGGGTGCAAATGCAAACAAAATGAGAAGCCTACATGATCAAGAAGTTGTAATAGAAAAAAGGGAATTATAGGTGGCATTCATGTTGTGCACATGGGAGGAAAATAATGATGCATAGATCAAGCTAATGATAGTTACAACAACCTCCATGATGGTTGTGGACATGTGGTGAGTATGCATAAATCTGTTTAGTTGCAATTATTATTTTAAATCAGAGAGGTTTTCTCTATCTAAGCCTGAGGGTGCATTGTAAATGGTGGTTCTCAATCCTTTACCAATTTTGAAGAAGAACACTTAGAAAATAGCTACGAATTCAGTTTAGACAAAAATTGGCCAATTAGCCCTCCACGGGCTAGTAGCCCTTTTTGACCGCATAACACACAAATGATTGTTTTTGATAAAATGCTCAAACCCGATTGTAAGGAGGAGTTGGGGGCTTATGAAACCTTAGGAGAACAATCCAAAATAGTGAGATAAGTGTTAGATGGAACCTTGGATAGTGCATAGCCTTAGTTGGAGGTTTTGACCCTTGGTTGGTGAGTTGAGTAAGCCAAGGCTATGGGCCTTAAACTAAATTGTGAGCATCAAACCTTGAATAAAACCTTGATGCCCCTACATGTCCATGTAGAAGACTCCTGATGCACTCTGAAATAGAGGGTTGAATGCCCAAAGAACAGAGATTGAGAACATGTAGATGGGTGCAGTGAGCAATTTGAATAGATTTGAGCATGGGTGTGAGCCATCACCAAAAGGGGAGTTTGTTAGGGAAGTGATACATGAAGTGCTTGGTACTATAACCACAAGAATGATTTTGTAAACACATATAGCAGCCTCAAACAATTTTTTGGGTAACAAGTTGAACCTCTTGTCCGAAATTGGCCTTTTTGAGCACTTACCTAGCAATCTCCCTATCATAGTGGTATCAGAGCCAACAAAAGATTCAAGAGGAAAGGAACTTTAGGGAAAACATGGTGACTAATGTAGAGTTAGCCAAGAAGGTTGAGGACCAAGAAGAGGAAAATAGGACACTCGGAGAAAGATTAGATCAACTAGCAATGAAACTAGCTGAAGTAGAAGTCAAAACTAAAGAAGTCCATGATAAGGTTGGAGATCAGGGTAAAATGATGGCAATAGAGGATGAGGTCCCCATGCCTGACCCTATCATTGAGAAAGAACCATTCTTGAAAGCCTTGAGAGCTATGAGTGGTAAAACCTTAGAGGGAGTGGCTCTTTTCAGTGGGAAGATGGATCCAGATGCTCTTATAGAGTGGATTGAAGATCTAGAAAACCATTTTGAATGTGATGGAGTAACTGAAGCACAAAAGGTTAAGGTAGCAAAATCAAGGCCGAGAGGGGCAGCCTTAACTTGGTGGAAGTTCATCCAAGAGGAAAGGGTGAAAGGAGGTAAGCAACCAATAGCCACTTGGAAAGCAATGGTAGCCAAAATAAAAGAAACCTACCTTCTAGAAGACTATGAAATACAACTTCACAGGAAAAGACAAAATTTGAGACAAAAAGACCTAGATGTCAGTAGCTACACTAGGGAGTTTCAAAAACTATGCATTAGATCCAGAGTAGTAGAGGATGAGAGTATAAAAGTGGCAAGGTACTTGAATGGGTTGAGGTGGAATACCCAGGAAGAGATGAGCTTGTTATGCCCACAAACAGTACACAAGTGCTATCAATTGGCAATTAAAGTGGAAGAGAAAGGTAGGAGAAAGAAAGAACAAAACAACAGAGGGTGAGGTAGGGGAAGAGATGGAAGAGGCCATAGAGGTAGTTTTGGGGGAAGGAGCATAGATCAACAATCCCAGGGAGAGTCTAAACTTCTAAAGAAAAGTGGGGATTCTCAGAGCAAACCCAACTATAGCGGTAGGGGATCAAGCAACCCGTGTAGGGTTAGATCTAATGGACCAAGGAGAGGGTCCTACTTCTCAACCATGAAGTGCTATAACTGACAAAAGTTTGGCCACCCTGCCTATAGATGCCCGGAGAAGCCTAGTTCATCCTATGGTGGTGAGAAGAGGGTAAACTATGTTCAGGAAGATGGAGGTAATACCAGAACTTCAACATTGAACCACCTAGCTTCAGAAGATGGTGAGAGTTTAATGATCAAGAGAGTGTTAATGAAGAAGCCACACAGTATAGAGGTCTCACAAAGAAGAGAATTGTTTAGGATTAAGTGTAAAATCATGGGAAAGGTGTGTAAGGTTATCATAGACTCGGGTTCCACATATAACATCATATCAGACGAAGCAATGAGTAAATTAAAACTACCTAGGATACAACACAAGGAGCCATACAAAGTCACATGGTTAAATAAGGGACAACATGTGTTAGTAACTGAGCAACCCTGGGTAGATTTCCACATAGGTGGATATATAGATAGGATCCTATGTGACATCCTTCCTATGGATGCTTGCCACCTACTGTTGGGTAGGCCATGGCAGTTTGACCAAAAGGCACACCATGATGGGGAAAGAAACTCCTACTCATTTCAAAAAGATGGTGTAACCTACTAGATTCAATCCCTCATTGAAGAAGGAGAGAGAAGCAATAAAGTGCCTAACATATTGTTAGTGAATGAGAAAGAGTTCATAAAAACACTAGAAGAAGGTGAAGGAGTAGGATTTGCACTCATAATGAAACCCAAAGAAGAAAAGGTAGAAAAGAAAGCTGAGATACCATGTGAGGTGCAAAAAATCCTTGATAACTTCAAAGCAATAATCAGTTATGGTACAGCTACAACTTTACCACCTCCTAGAGCCATTAGCCATCAAATTGACTTCATACCTAGAGCCTCTTTGCCAAATAAGGCATCCTATAAGATGACCCCTGAACAAAATGAAGAGGTAGCAAGACAAATACAAGAACTCTTAGACCAAGGGCTGATTAGGAAAAGCATTAGTCCTTGTGTAGTACCTATAGTGTTGGCACCTAAGAAGGGTGGAACATGGAGACTTTGTACAGATTCTAGAGCCATCAACAAGATCACCATCAGATATAGATTTCCCATACCCGGGATAGAGGATTTGATGGATTGTTTGGGGGGTGCACAATATTTAAGTAAGATTGACTTGAAGAGTGGTTACCACCAGATAAGAATCAAAGAGGGGGATGAATGGAAGACAACCAACAAAACAAATGAGGGTCTCTATGAGTGGCTTGTCATGCCTTTTGGACTCTCTAATGCTCCTAGCACATTCATGAGACTCATGAATGAAGTTTTACATGATTTCATTGGCAAGTTTGTTGTTGTGTATTTAGATGATATTCTTATTTTTAGTAAGACTAAGGAAGAGCATTTGAAGCATTTAGCTATTGTTTTGAGACAGTTATCTGATGAACAGCTAACCATAAATCTAGAAAAATGTGATTTCTTGAAGCAAGAATTGGTCTATCTTGGTTTTGTTGTATCAGGAGGCAATCTGAAAATGGATTAGTCTAAAGTTGCAGCAATAACCAATTGGCCAACTCCTAGGACAGCCAGTGATGTCAGAAGCTTCCATGGTTTGGCACAATTTTACAGAAAGTTCATCAGGGGATTCAGTGAGATTTATTCTACAATGTTAGACACCATCAAAGGGGGTGTAAAGGTAAAATTTCAGTGGTCAAGTGCAGCCAATAAGGGGTTTGAATTATTGAAAACTAAAGTAGCTACTCAACCAGTGCTCATTTTACCTAGTTTTGATAAGCTTTTTACTATTGAATGTGATGCTAGTAATATTGTTGTAGGAGCTATTTTAAGTCAAGAAAATAGACCAGTTGCATTCTTTAGTGAGAAGTTGAATGATGCCAAGAAAAAGTACTCTTCCTATGATTTATAACTTCATGCATTAGTACAAGCACTTGGGAAATGGAGACACTATCTTCTTCCTAAAGAGTTTGTTGTATACACTAATAATCAAGCACTAAGTTTCTTGAACTCATAGGATAAACTGGATCATAGGCATGTAAAATGGGTAGAATACTTCCAAGCTTACACTTTTACTCTTAAGCATAAGAAGGGTCAGTTTAATAAAGTAGAAGATGCTTTTAGTAGAAGGTTGTTAACTATTCATGAGATTCAAGTTCATAGCATTAGTATTGATAGTTTCAAAGACATGTATCCTACTGATGATGATTTTGCTGAAGCTTATAAAGTTTGTCAAGATTTTGAGAATAATTTCCATGGTGCATATGCTAATTTCACTTTGCAGGATGGTTTGTTATTTAGGGGTGGACATTTGTGTGTTCCAAAAGGTTCTATGAGAGAGAACCTCATTCTAGAGAATCACAATGGGTGCTTAAGTGGACATTTCAGTCTCAACAAGACCTTAGAGTTGGCTCAAAGGTTATATTATTGGCCTACGATGTAGACAGACATCAGGAGGTATGTTGAGCAGTGCTTGGTATGTTAGAAAGCAAAAGGTAATTCCTCTAATTCTAGTTTATATCAGCCTCTTCCCATTCCACATAGGCCTTGGGATTGCATTAGTATGGATTTTGTGGTAGGAATACCTAGAACTCAAGCAGGATTTGATAGCATCTTTGTAGTAGTTGACAGATTTAGCAAAATGGCTCATTTTATTCCTTGCAAGACAACACATGATGCAAGTCATATTGCTTATTTATTTTTCAAAGAAGTTGTTAAGATTCATGGTTTGCCTACTAGCATTTTTTCAGATAGGGATGTTAAGTTTCTTGGTCATTTCTAGAAAACATTGTGGAAGAGATTGGGTACTAATCTCTCTTTTGGTTCAAATTATCATCCACAAACTGATGGCCAAACTGAAGTTGTGAATAGGTCTCTTGGAAACATGCTTAGGTGTTTGACAAAGGAATATGGGCAGAGTTGGGATCAGCTCATTCATCAAGCAGAATATGCCTACAATGATAGTGTCAACCGGTCTACAGGTAAAAGCACTTTTGAAGTTGTTTATGGTATGCATCCAAGGGGTATAATGGAGTTGATGGATATCACTAATTTTCAGCATAAGAGTGGAAAAGCAGATGACATGGCACAATCCATGAAGGAGGTTCATGAGAAAGTGAGAAAAGCTCTCCAAGAAACCTCCCAAAAAGTCAAGGCAAGAGTGGATGCTACAAAGAGAGATGTTCAGTTTTCCATAGGTGATTATGTGATGGTTCATTTGAAAAAAGCAAGGCTACAAAAGGGAATTCCAAGCAAACTTCAGATGAGGAGAATAGGCCCTTGCAAAATCTTGGCTAAGTATGGGTCTAATGCTTATAAAAGTTGATTTGCCTACTGATGTTTCTTTGTCTCCCATTTTTAATATTGTAGATCTGATTGCTTTGAAAGGGAAGCCACCTGAGGAGATCCAAAGAGTTTTAGATGTTTCACAATCCCTTTCTGATCTATCTCTCCCTTCTCTTTCTTTTCCCCAAGCAGAACAGGTTCTAGACTCCTGAATTCTCAAAAAGATAAGGAATCACACCTACATGGAGCATCTAATCAAATGGAAGGACAAGACAATCTCAGAGGCCACATGGATACCTGAAGCTAACTTTTAGAAAGTTGGCATACCTTCTTCTTTGCTGCCTCAAGGAGTCACATGACTTCTTTATTTTGGGGGGAGTATGGTGCAGGAGCACCTAGTTGAGTAAAACTCCCATTTTTAAGTATTTAATACTTTCATGTTTGTAGTGTCTTGTGTTAGGTTTTTAATGTTGTTTTAGGTTGTTTTTTGTCATGTTTAGTGGTTTTAATCTCATTTTAGGCTCAAGAGATCAAGTTTTGCCTTTCAGACTTTGAGTTGACAATTTTTGGCAAAAATGTGCAAAATTGCCAAAAAGGTTTTTTAATGCTTTCCAAAGCATTGAAACATGTTTGATAAGTGTTTTAGGAATATCAAAGTTGTTTAGACAATTTGACAAGGTTAGATTGTCAAAAATGCCTCTTTGAGCAAGAAAAGTTGTCATTTGGCTTGAAATGTTGTCAAAGTTGTCATTATTGGGTTTTTCTTGCAAAATGAAGTCATGAAAGCCTCATGTCCATAATAAGGCTTGATAACCAACTGGAGAAACTATAAAAGGCCTCCCTTTTCCTTGGGAATGGTTGGTGATTGTATGAGCAAGAGCTTTTTAATGAAATCATGAAATTTTGCCTTTTATGACTGGTTTTTCCTTCCTTTATGAAACAGTCTGTATTGTAGCTCCATAGTTTGTACTATACCTTTGGGGAGTGTGCATGACAGTTTTATAATTATCTCTAGTTGATTGTTGTATTGCTTTCTCTTGTAAATTGGATTGTACAAAAATTATTTGCAATTTGTGTGCTCGCTGCCCTGTCAAGGGTTTAAAGTTCTAAAATGTCACCACTTGACTAATCCAGGTCTGGGATCCCACATAATGGATTTAGTCAAGTTGGAATTCATGTATATACTGTACATATGCTCTATTTTATGCCAAGAGTGTGGTTGGAAGAAGGACTTGAGTGAATACTAGGCAAGTATTGGTTATTTGGCTAGTAGCATGAACAAAAACTCAAGATTTGCACCCAAAAGCAATTTGGAGTGAACAAATGAATGAGGCAGAGGTTTGGACATGTGACCAAGGATGTTTAGCATCATCTTGATGAATTAGAGTATCTTTCTCCATTTAATAATGTTAGGTCCCGGAGACAACTGAGAGGGGGGGGATGAATAAGTTGTCAAATAAATTCAAACCAAAAACAACTTAACCAACTTAATGCTTAATACCAGTAAACCAGTTAAGTATGTCGGTAGACAGTGTTAATAGTTAATTTCTATACTAGTAAAGATTAAAGCATGAAACATAAACATAAAGTCATCCACAACACATAACACCAATATTTGTACTTGGAAACCCTGTAAGGGTAAAAACCACGGTGGGAAACCTTACCCACAATCAGATGATACTACTACAGATAGTAAATGTACATAAATGGGGTCTGCACATGCAGAAAGGCCAACAGCCTAGAGCTCACTACTCAATCACAAAAGGGAGTCACACTGACTACAATTGGATGGCTAAATCCAATAAGAATGTACTACACAAAATAGCATCTTCATATGTTGGATTC
Organism: Cryptomeria japonica; assembly: GCF_030272615.1. NCBI lineage: Eukaryota > Viridiplantae > Streptophyta > Pinopsida > Cupressales > Cupressaceae > Cryptomeria > Cryptomeria japonica. The sequence goes on from NC_081409.1 coordinate 460,794,136, forward strand.
AGTACCGGTGTAATGCTGATATGCTTCCACAAAAACCTAGCTTCACCTTCAAATGATGTCTTTGTGTATAGCTCTACTTGATCTCGCATATACCTTCACTTAATTCTTTTTCACAATCCACATTCGATCTTACAAATAAGATCTTACATTTATACCATAACCTAAGACCAATTTTAGTAGGTCGGCTCTACAAGATATTACAATAAAACATTTTACAAAAAATATAATATATGATGCAATAACCAATTAAACATGTTGGCTTAAAGCATTTACAACAACAATTAATCATCTCCATAGTGTGCCATGCTGATCTGGAAAAGATAAGACTGCCGGTGTAAACCTAGGTAACCCTGGACCTATTTGCCAGTAAAAGCAAATATGCAAATATGAATATACCAATGATTAATTCTTCAAAACAAAGTGTCCACATGATGTCTTCAACATTACCAAGTGTCTTTCATATCATTCCAAGTGTCGGTGATCATTATATCCTGCCGGTGAACCATATACCAGTAACTGTGCAATAGTTACTTACTTGTCGTTGAATGTTGCTGGATCTCCAGAGTGCTAGTGTTTTAGTAGGTGTTGACATCAATGACAAAACCATACCAAAATACCAACAATCTCCCTCTTTGGTATTGATGGCAACACAAGATGGAAAAACCATCAAAGTGCCAAAATAGAAATGCAAATACCAACAACCAACAATCTCTCCCCCTGGGAGCAACATGTGTTATCCAAAGTTTTTCAATACCAATCTCTCATTAAAAGATAATGTGTTTTTCCATAGATATATCTCCCCCTTTGACATCAAATACCAAAGTTATAATAATACCAAGTTCATATACAAAATACCAATCAATTCAATATACCAACCACTTCCCCTGGGAAGTAGCTTCCTCATCAAAGACCGGAGTAAAAGATTTCTATGTAAATTCTGTCGGTTAATGACAATCATCAACTATCTAAGTCTCTACCGGTGGTGGTAATCCTCCAAGATGATCTCTAAGATATTCAAAAGTCTCCTTAGGCAAAGGTTTTGTGAAAATATCTGCAAGTTGTTCTTTAGTATTCACATAAACCAGTTTTATCTCTTTTTCTTCAACTTTTTCCCTTAGAAAATTCAGTTTGATAGAAACAAGTTTTGTTTTAGAATGTAATACTGGATTCTTAGATATATCAATTGTTGTAGTGTTATCACAATATATAGTAATAGGTTCCTTGCATTTTACCTTTATGTCTTTCAACATTTTCTTAAGCCATAGTACCTATGTACAGTTAGTTGTTGCTGCAACATATTCTGATTATGTTGTTGATAAAGATGTACAACTCTATTTCTTACTCAACCAAGAAACTAATCTCTTTCCAAGAAAGAATGCTCTACTGGTGGTTCTTTTTCTATCATCCACATCTCTTGCCCAATATGCATCTATGTATGCACACAGATCAAAATTTTCATCTCTAGGATACCATAATCCAAGATTTGCAGTGCCTTGTAAGTACCGGAAAATCCTTTTTACTGCTAATTCATGATTTTCTCTAGGATTACTTTGAAATCTAGAAACAATACATACTGCATTCATAATATCAGGTCTGGTTTGTGTCAAATACAGTAAACCTCCTATCATAGATTTGTATCTAGTTGGATTAACAGGTGTAGATTTATCCCTTTGAGATAATTTGTCATTTGTAGTCATAGGTGTGCTTACCGGTTTAGAGTTCTCCATCCCAAATTTCTTTAGTAACTCTTTCAAGTACTTGGATTGACTCAAAAATATACCTTTGTATGTCTGTGAAATCTGCAATCCTAAAAATAATTTTATTTCTCCAATCATAGACATTTCAAATTCTTGCTACATTTTAATAGAAAATTCCTTTCATAATCCATCTTCTCCTCCAAAGATTATATCATCAACGAATACTTCTATAATCAAGATGTCATCATTAGTTATTTTGTAATATAAATTGATGTCTGCATTTCCTTTAGTAAAACCAATCTTTAAAAGATACTTATCCAACCTTGCATACCAAGCTCTTGGGGCTTCTTTCCATCCATACAGAGCTTTTCTTAACCTGCAACCCATATCATTGTCATATGTCAAAGAAAATCCATCAGGTTGTTCAATATAGACTTCCTCTTCAAGATCTCCATTCAAAATGCACATTTAATATCCATTTGATAAACTTTGTAGTTCTTATGAGCTGCAAAAGCCAAAAATAATCTGACTGCCTCAATTCTAGCTACCAGTGCAAAGGTTTAATTATAATCAACTCCTTCTTTCTGAGAATATCCCTTACACACTAGTCTTGCTTTATTTCTGACAACCTTACCATCTTCATTAAGTTTGTTTCTGAATACCGATTTTTTTCCAATTACATTTTTATCTTTAGGTCGGGGAACTAATGTCCAAGTATTATTTTTCTCAATTTGTTCTAATTCTTCTTGCATAGCTTTAATCCAAAATTTATCTTCACATGCTTCATTAACAAATGATGGTTCAATTTGAGAAATAAGACATACCTCTTCATTTGTCAATCTTCCTCTTGTCATAACTCCTTTAAATTTGTTTCCAATTATCTGATCTTCAGAATGATTCAATCTTACATACCGAGGTGTCTTAGTTTGTTGTTGTTCTTCAATTACTGTGGAATCCTCTGATGGTACCGGGGTAATTGGATCTTCATTTTGTACCGATGGATTTAGTGTAGGTTCATTTGTCACAATTTATGTTGCCAATTCAGAGTCTATATACCTTGAAGTTCCTCTGAATTGTTCATCAATCTTTACATTTGTACTCTCAACAATTTTCTGTAATCTCTTGTTAAAACATCTATATGCCTTGCTCTTAGATGAATAACCAAGAAATATTCCTTCATCACTTCTAGGATCAAATTTTCCAATATACTCATTTCTTCTAATATAACATTTACTTCAAAAAATTCCAAAATACTTAAGAGTAGGAGTATTACCAAACCATAGTTAATGAGGGGTCTTACCGGTTTCACCTTTGATGTGAACTTTGTTGAATGTATAGACCATTGTGCTGACTTCTTCTCTCTAATACACGTGGTAAATTTGCTTCAGATAACATACTTCTTGTTGCATCCAAGATAGTTCTATTTTTCCTTTGAACAACTCCATTTTGCTGTGGTGTCTGAGGTGTTGATAGCTGTCTTCTGATTCCATTCGCTTCACAGAATGTATTAAAGTCCTTAGATGTGAATTCTCCTCCTTGATTTGATCTTAAACATTTGATTTTCTTACCGGTTTCATTTTCAACCATTGCTTTGAATAGTTTGAACTTTCCAAGTGCTTCTGATTTTTCTCTGAGAAAAGTAACCCAACACATTCTAGAATAATCATCAATAATTAGCATGAAATATATATCACCTTGTAAGCTTTTAGTTCTAGCTGGACCATATAAATCAATGTGAATCAAATCAAGAGCATTATTGGATTTTTCTGGAATACTTTTGAAACTAGCTCTAACTTGTTTTCCAAATTGACATTCCTTACAAATTGTATTCTGAGGTTTGACAATTTTAGGTAGATCTCTAACTGCCTTAGAAGTATTGATCTTTACCATGCAATCAAACTTTACATGAAAGAGTCTCTTATGCCATAACCAACTTTCATCTATATGTGCAATCAAGCATGTCTTTTCACTGTTATTCAAATGAAAGATATTACCTCTAGTCTGATTACCGGTTGCAATTTATAAATGAGTTCTATTCATGATTTTGCATTTTCCATTCTTAAATTGTAACTGAAATCCTTTCTCAACCAATTGACCAACACTCAGAAGACTATGCTTTAATCCTTCAACATAGTAGACATTGTCAGTGTTATGCTTACCATCAGGAGATATTTTACCCTTACCTTTGATTGAACAAGCTTTGTCATCTCCAAATCTTACTAAACCTCCATTGTATTCTTGAAAGTTCAAGAATTTACCTTTGTCTCCTGTCATATGATGTGAGAATCCTGATTCAATGATCCATTCATCCTTTACTTCAACTTCAGCTACAAGTGCTTGTTCTACCAGTTGAGTAGTAGGTGCCGGTTGATCTTCTATTATAGAACCAAAAACCCATCCATTGTCTGTTGGATCCTCATCATAATCATCAGTCACACCTTCATCCGCAATGTAACAATATTTGTCTTTGTTCTTCTTAAATTTGTATCTCTGATATTCATGATTAGGCTTGTATGTTCTTCTAGGTTCTTCTCTTGGTCTAGCATGTCTATCAGGGCATCTTGAAGCCATATGACCAATCTTATTGCAGTTAAAACATTTAAAGGGTGATTTACCTTCATACTTACTTCCAACTGGACCTTTAGGCATTTTCCTTGCAAATAGTGCTTCAAGTTCTTCAAGCTCTTCATTCTCCTTTCTAGTTTCTTCAAGTTCTCTTACATAAAAGGCTTTCCAATCTGATTTGTCAAATGATGGAGTAGATGATGTTGATGCTTTAAAGGCCAAATCTGTCTTTATAGTAGCAACAGGACCGAATTCCTCAATTTCAAAAGCTAAAAGTTTTCCAATCAATGTATCCCTAGTTACTGACGTATTAGGCATTGTTCTCAACTCATTTATAGCAGTAACCTTCATTTTGTATGCTGGTGGCAATCCTCTTAAAATTTTTGAAACAATTTCATCATCACTTAAGGTTCCTCCACAACATTTAATACCCAAAACAATTTCATTTACTCTTTCCATAAAAGAAGAAATCCTTTCATCTTCTTCCATTTTTAGATGTTCATACCTGACTTAGAAGCTTTCAAGTTTTGTAATTTTGACTATGGAATCTCCTTCATTCAGTGTTTTCAAATGATCCCAAATAGCTTTAGCAGTAGACCTATCTGATAATCCCAAGATTTGTTGATCTAATAATGCACTCAAAAGTGCTTCTCTTGCTTTGCAATCATTCTCCTCATCTTTAGCTAAGGTAGCTGGATTGGTCTGACCAGCTACAGCAGCAGTATAACCTTTCTTTGTAACTTCCCAGATGTCTTTACCAATGCAATTCAGATGTGTCTCCATTCTGATCTTCCATATCCCATAGTTGGTTCCATCAAGTTTAGGACTGTCCTTCCTGAAATAATTAGTAGACATTGGATCTCCTCAAGCTATTAAACTTCTGCAAAAGAGGACTAAGCTCTGATACCAATTGTTAGGTCCCGGAGACAACTAAGAGGGGGGAGTGAATCAATTGTCAAATAAATTCAAACCAAAAACAACTTAACCAACTTAATGCTTAATACCAATAAACTAGTTAAGTATGTCAGTAGACAATGTTAACAATTAATTGCTATACCGGTAAAGATTAATGCATGAAACATAAACATAAAGTCATCCACAACACATAACACCAATATTTGTACGTGGAAACCCTGTAAGGGGAAAAACCACGGTGGGAAACCTTACCCACAATCAGATGATACTACTATAGATAGTAAGTGTACATAAATGGGGTCTGCACATGCAGAAAGGCCAACAGCCTAGAGCTCACTACTCAATCACAAAAGGGAGTCACACTGACTACAGTTGGATGGTTAAATCCAATAAGAATGAACTACACAAAATAGCATCTTCATATGTTGGATTCAGTACCGGTGTAATGCTGATATGCTTCCACAAAAACCTAGCTTCACCTTCAAATGATGTCTTTGTGTATAGCTCTGCTTGATCTCGCATATACCTTCACTTAATTCTTTTTCACAATCCACATTCGATCTTACAAATAAGATCTTACATTTATACCATAACCTAAGACCAATTTTAGTAGGTCGGCTCTACAAGATATTACAATAAAACATTTTACAAACAATATAATATCCGATGCAATAACTGATTAAACATGTTGGCTTAAAGTATTTACAACAATAATTAATCATCTCCATAGCGTGCCATGCTGACCTAGAAAAGATAAGCCTGCTGGTGTAACCCTAGGTAACCCTGGACCTATTTGTTGGTAAAAGCAAATATGCAAATATGAATATACCAATGATTAATTCTTCAAAACAAAGTGTCCACACGATGTCTTCGATATTACCAAGTGTCTTCCATATCATTCCAAGTGTCGGTGATCATTATATCCTGCCTGTGAACCATATACCAGTAACTGTGCAATAGTTACTTGCTTGCCAGTGAATGCTACGGGATCTCCAGAGTGCTAGTGTTTTAGTAGGTGTTGACATCAATGACAAAACCATACCAAAATACCAACAAAGCATTCTCATTTTGTAAACAAAACAGTGAGTTCACTATTTTTGTGTATGTGTTTGGTAAAATGCTCATGGAATGTTTCAAAAGCATAATTCAAGCCTTGGAACTATGAAGGCTATGTAATAGGAAGGTTATTCAATGTTTTACAAACCTCATGGAAGTATACTTTCCAGTTCAAACTCCTTTTCATACAGGACCAAAGAGGTAGTAGCAGATTGACTGGTAAAGGGATATTTTTCACTGTGACAATAACAATTTTACTGATTTTTCACTTGTTTGCCAAGTGTTTGGCAAAATGCTTGTATGGCAGAGGTAGGGGGAAACATGTTGAAGACATGTCAGAGGTCTTATGGAGGTCTAGGCACTTGTAGTGGTGCATAAGAATGCAAACCCAGTGATTACAATTCCAAACCCTCCAAAAACCTACAAATATGCCACAAACAGTGGACAGTCCTCATTTTGCCATAATAGTGGCCTAAACCATGAAAATTAGTTAGCAAATACCTCTAAACCATCATCTAAATTAAGTTTGTTGGAGGAGAAGCCCGTCGTTGGGAAGGGTGAACAAAAATTGGCCAATTAGCCCTCCACAGGCTAGTAGCCCTTTTTAACTGCATAACACACAAATGACTCTTTTTGATAAAATGCTCAAACCCAATTGTAAGGAGGATTTGGGGGCTTATGAAACCTTAGGAGAAAAATCCAAAATAGTGAGATAAGTTTTATATGGAACCTTGGATAGTGCATAGCCTCAGTTGGAGGTTTTGACCCTTGGTTGGTGAGCTGAGTAATCTAGAGCTATGGGCCTTAAACTAAATTGTGAGCATCAAACCTTGAATAAAACCTTGCTACCCCTACATATCCATGTAGAAGACTCCTAATGCACTCTGAGTAGATTTAAGCATGGGTGTGAGCCATCACCAAAAGTGGAGTTTGTTAGGGAAGTGATGCATGAAGTGCTTGGTACTATAACCACAAGAATGATTTTGTAAACACATACAGCAGCCTCAAACAATTTTTTGGGTAACAAGTTGAACCTCTTGTCTGAAATTGGCCTTTTTGAGCACTTACCTAGCAATCTCTCTATCACCTTTAGACACCATATGACACCTTAGGACATCATATTGTCCTAAGGGGTCATATGTTGTCCTAAAGGGTCATTAAGGGGTCATATCGTGTCCTAAGGGGTCATATCGTGTCGTTAGGGGTCATATGGGGTCCTAAAGAACCACACATGTGCTAGAACACCATATGACCCGCTAGGACACCATATTACTTGTTAGGACATCATATTGTCCTAAGGGGTCATGTGGTGTGCTAACACATGTGTGGCCCCTTAGTTACCCTTATGACCCCTTACGACACCATATGAATCCTAAAAACACTATATGACTGCTCTAAACACTATATGAATGTCCTAAGGGATCATATGGTGTCCTAAGGGGTCATGTTGTGTAGTAGAATTTTAAAAGGGGTCATATGGTGTCCTAAGAGGTAATATGGTGTCCAAAAGGGTCATATGGTGTATCGGGATGTTAAAAGGGGTCATATGGTGTCCTAAGGGGTCATATGGTGTTCTAAGGGGTCATATAGTGTCCTAAGAGGTCGTATAGTGTTCTAAGGGGTCATATAGTATCCTGAAGGGTCATATAGTGTCATAAGGGGTCATATGGTGTTCTAAGGGGTCATATAGTGTCCTAAGTAATCATATAGTGTTGTTAGGGGCATATGGGGTCCTAAGGGGCCACACATGTGTTAGAACACCATATGACCCATTAGGACATGATATTGTCCTAAGGGGTCATATGGTGTCCTAAGGATGTTAAAAGGGGTCATATGGTGTTCTAAGAGGTCAATTGGTGTTGTTAGGGGTCATATGATCTCCTAAGGGGCCACACATGTGTTAGAATGCCATATGACCCCTTAGGACACCATATGAACCCTTGGTATGGGGTCATATGGTGTCCTAAGGGGTCATATCATGTACTAGGATGTTAAAAGGAGTCATATGGTATCTTGAGGGTTTATACGGTGTCCTAAGGGGTTATATAATTAGGGGTCATATGGGGCCCTAAGGGGTGACACATATGTTATAACACCATATGACCCCTTTGGACACCATATGACCCCTTAGGACATCATATTGTCCTAAGGGGTCATATGTATGGTATCCTAAAGGGTCATATGGTGTCCTAAGGTGTCATGTCATGGGCTAGGATGTTAAAAGGGGCCATATGGTGTCTTTAGGGGTCATATGAGGTCCTGAGGGGCCACACATGTGTTAGAACACCATATGTCCCCTTAGGACACCATGTGACCCATTAGGACATCATATTGTACTAAGAGGTCATATGGTGTCCCAAGGGGTCATATGGTGTGCTACACATGTGTGGCCCAGTAGTTACCCTTATGACCCCTTACGACACCATATGACTCCTAAGGTCCTAAGGACACCATATTATAGCCCTAAACACCATATGAATGTCCTAAAGGATCATATGGTGTCCTAAGGGGTCATGTTGTGTACTATAATGTTAAAAGGGGTCTTATGGTGCCTTGAGAGGTCATATGGTGTCCAAAAGGGTCATATGGTGTAACGGGATGTTAAAAGGGGTCATACGGTGTACCGAGATGTTAAAAGGGGTCATATGGTGTCCTAAAGGGTCATATAGTGTTCTAAGGGGTCATATGGTGTCCTGAAGGGTCATATAGTGTCCTAAGGGGTCATATGGTGTTGTAAGGGGTCATATAGTGTCCTAAGTGATCATATAGTGTTGTTAGGGGTCATATGGGGTCATAAGGGGCCACACATGTGTTAGAACACCATATGACCCATTAGGACATCATATTGTCCTAAGGGGTTATATGGTGTCCTAAGGGGTCATGTCATGTACTAGGATGTTAAAAGGGGTCATATGGTGTTCTAAGGGGTCATATGAAGTTCTAAGGGGTCATAGGGTGTCGTTAGGGGTCATATAGGCTCCTAAGGGGCCACACGTGTGTTAGAACACCACATGACCCCTTAGGACACTATATGACCCCTTAGTATGGGGTCATATGGTATCCTAAGGGGTCATGTCATGTACTAGGATGTTAAAAGGGGTCATATGGTGTTCTAAGGGGTCATATGGTGTCCTAAGGGGTCATACGGTATCGTTAGGGGTCATATAGGCTCCTAAGGGGCCACACATGTGTTAGAACACCATATGACCCCTTAGGACACTATATGACCCCTTAGTATGGGGTCATATGGTATCCTAAGGGGTCATGTCATGTACTAGGATGTTAAAAGGGGTCATATGGTACTTTGAGGGGTCATATGGTGTCCTAAGGGGTTATATGGTGTCATTAGGGATCATATGGGGTCCTAAGGGGCGACACATATGTTAGAACACCGTATAACCCCTTTGGACACCATATGACCCCTTAGGACATCATATTGTCCTAAGGGGTCATATGGTGTCCTAAAGGGTCATATGGTGTCCTAAGGGGTCATGTCATGGACTAGGATGTTAAAAGGGGTCATCTAGTGTCCTAAGGGGTCATGTCGTGTACTAGGATGTTAAAGGTGTCATATGGTGTTCTAAGGGGTCATATGGTGTCCTAAGGGGTCATATGGTGTCGTTAGGGTTCATATGGACTCCTAAGAGGCCACACATGTGTTAGAACACCATATGACTCCTTAGGAAAACATATGACCCATTAGGATCCATCGTATTGTACTAAGAGATCATATGGTGTCCTAAGGGGTTATATGGTGTTGTTAGGGGTAATATGGGGTCCTAAGGGGCAACACATGTGTTAGAACACCATATGACCCCTTAGGACACCATATGACCCATTAGGACATCATATTTTCAAAAGGGGTCATATGATATCGTAAGGAGTCGTGTCATGTACTAGGATGTTAAAAGAGTTCATATGGTGTCCTAAGGGGTCATGTTGTGTACTATGATGTTAAAAGGGGTCATATGGTGTCCTGAGGGGTCATATGGTGTTGTTAGGGGTCATATAGGTTCCTAAGGGGCCACACGTGTTAGAACACCATATCACCCCTTAAGACACCATAAGAGAGAGCGAGAGAGTATTAAAAAGGCTAAAAGGGGACAAAGGGAGAGGGGTTCGAAAAGGGGAGAGAGGTGTACTAGGATGTCTTAAGGAGCCCAGTATGTACTAAGGGCCTGTCTTATGTAACAGTATGTCTTAAGGGGCCTAGAATGTACTAAGGAGTTGTATGATTTGTCTTAATAGGTCCTAGGATGTACTAAGTTGTCCGAGGTGTCTTAAGGGGTCCTATCATGTACTAAGGTCTCCTAAGGGGTGGTATGATGTATTAAGATGTACTACATGGGGTCCTAGGTGTCCTAGGATGTACTAAGGGGTCGCATGAGTCTTAATAGCTCTTAGGATGTACTAAGGTGTCGTATGATGTCTTACAAGGTCGTAGAATGTACTAAGGGGTCCTAGGTATCTAAACGGGTCAAAAGATATCCTGGCATGTACTAAGGGGTCCTATAATGTCTTAATAGGTCATAGGATATACTAAGGCGTCCTAAGTGTCTTAAGGAGCCATAGGTGTCTTAAGAGGTCCTACAATGTACTAAGGGGTCCTAGGATAACATTTTAACATCTAAATATACATGTATAACTTTTATACATATCATTGAAAACATCTAGAACTTATGCATAAAATTTAAACATATCAAAAATAAATTTAAACAACTAAACATCTAACTAAGTAGGTAGGGAGAAAGAGATAGAGAGGTATATAGAGAGAAATAGAGGTAGTGAGGGAGTGAGGGGAGGTGTATAGAAAGAGAGAGGAGAAAAAGAGTAGAGAGTTAGGGATGTGAGAGAGAGGTGGAGAGATAGATCTAGATTTTGGGAGAGATAGAGGAGAGAGGTAGAGAGAGGTAGATAGGGATAGAGGAAGAGTAATATGGAGAGAGATAGGTCTAGAGATTGAGGGAGATAAAGAGAGTCATATAGAGAGAGTGATAAAATGTTGATAGGAGCCTGTTGATTGCTGGAATTTGACTAAGTCTGAAAATTTATAAGATCTTCCAAAATTTAAAATTCACAGTATAACTCCTAGAGATCTGAAACCACTCTCAAACATCCTACCGATATATACATGAAATATAACTTTAAGTATAAAAGACAAAGGAAAATATGACTTATACTTAAATTTTATATTTTATGTATATGTATAGCTCATTTTAATTAAAAAAAGAACAATAACAAAAAAAAAGAAACGGGATCAACGGGATCCCCTTCTATTTTTGGCCAAAAAGTTGACTCGATTTCTTGCAGGCACCCTTATATTGATAGTAAGCACGATACATCAAATCACCATTGGGAAGCATGAGCCCCACTAGAGCAGGCTAGAAGTGATCCAATGAAAAATCTCCTTGAGCTACGAGAGATTGGTATCCAGTGTCTTGGATGACATGGACCTAACCCTCGTGGGATAACTTCAGACATTTATGCAAAAGTGAGGGGACTGTGTTGAGTGCTATCAGCCAAGGAATGCCCAAATTAACTTAAAAAAGGTTTGACTCAAGAATGATAACAAAGGTTGATGAAACAGCCTTGGGTCTGACAAGGACCGTCAAGGTGATGCTGCCCAAAAGAGGGATAGAGAAACTGTCATGCATCCTCAGGGTTTCTCGACATTCATCATATGCAGGGCTATGCCAACTGTTCATGAATAAGTCTCATTTGTGATGACATCGACTCTACATGATTGGTCAACCATCACAACTATAACAGTTTGATCGTTCAATTTAGTAGGGATGTATAGAGGATCAAACTCTTCACAATATGGGGAATCTAGAGGGGTGAATGATAATGATGTCTCAGACACCTTCCCCTTATGGATAGGTGAAAAAATAGGAGTGATGGTGACCATGTTCACAAATGGAGCATCATCTGAAGGAGGATCTGAAGTAGAAATAAAATTTTCTGAATGTCTGGGAAACGGATCGGTGTAGATCTACAAATCACTATTGGTGTTATCCACAGACTTGTTTGACTTGTGCTTCCATGCATCAACTTTAATCATGCCATTATTGATATGGTCTTAGATAATATTTTGAAGATGATAAAATTGCTCAGTGTCATGACCAGGTACACGATGGTAATGACAAAATTTTTGCCCATCGTACCAATGCAAATAGGGTTTGTTATTGAACAATGGTCTAACCTCGAGAAGGGTAATCATATTATCTTTTAGAAATCATTGCATTATGCTTACGTAGGAGTTATTCAATTTAGTAAAGACTTTATTATATTGTGATCCTTGTGTAGTAGCCATCAGGGCAGCAGCCACAACATTAGCTACAACTTTGTTCTTTCTAGAATCTTCCGTGGATGTTCCTGCAAATGACCCACCATGAGGGTTTGAAGTAGAATCTTTTAACTGCGTTATGGTGTGTTGGTAGTCTATGAGTGCAGAACACATGTTGGCAAAGTTTTGAGAATGACTAAGAGACAGTTTCTCCCTCAATGTCGACTACAAGTTTCCATTTAACATCCTTTATAAATCTCTATCAAGCATGGAAAAGGGGATCTTGGCAGAGATTTACTGATATCTTGAGATAAAGTCCATTACTTTTTCATTGGGTTTTTAAATACAGTGAACAAGGTCAGCGATAGTGACCCTGCTTCCAATGTTATCCTAAAATCATTTAAGGAACTAATCCATAAGATGATTGAAGGTACGAATGGAATGATCTGGCAAGGAGCTATACCATTCTAATGTGATTCCCTTAAGGGACCACAAGAACAGTTTAAGCAATACAAAGTCCAAGCTATGGTAATCGCGCACATGGTCATAAAAGAGTCGATGTGCACATTAGGGTCCCCATCACCATTAAACCTATCAAACTTTAATGATTCAGCCATATGAGGAAGGATAGTGTTCAGGATAGTGATTTCAAGGGGACTCTTCCTATAGTATGCAAGCATAGATGATTGACTAGAAGCAGAGGCTAGGTTTGTAAGTTGTATATGTAACTACCCCATGTTTTGTAAGATAGTGTTCAAGAAAGGATTAGAGGGTAGAGGAGGTGGAGGTGCATCAAATGTTCCACCACCTACACCAATACCTCCAAGAGGACTAGTGCCACCGGTAGATGTAGTACTAGTGCTGATCGTAAAAATATGAGTTGCAACAAAGGAAGAGGTCTAGCTACTAGATATACCCATGTAACCCAAGGGATTGGATGAGGCATTGATGCTAGGAATAGTAGAATCCACCATATGCACATTCAACCCTAGTATGTCAACGCCGATCTAAGAACTAGAGGTGTCAAACTAGCTATCCTAAGGGGGTGCATCTGCCAAGGGTACATGGTTTTTAAAAATTATGGACAATTCCCTTAGCATCTCTAAACCTTTGTTATCTAAGATGGTCATGTCTCTTAGAGTGTTAACCACATTCCCAACCTAAAGGAGGAAATTATGTCGATTAAGGATCCATTCAAAATCTCTCAGGTTCTCCTCTAGAGATTGAATCTAGTCAAAGTCAATAGTGAAAATAAAGTCATGGTCACTGACAGGAGGAGAAGGCAGCAGAGAATTCGTCGGGGAGTTAGTCTGAGAGCTAGTAGCTGACAAGCCTCCCAAGAAAGGAATCTAGAGATGACGAGAGGTGAAAAGCTTGTTTGGGTTAGACAAAGGATCGTTCATCATCGTGCCAAGTAGAGGAGGATTGTAATGATCAGGAGAGAAACTCCATCTAGATGTCCTCCTGACTACAGCTCCTGTGGCAATTTGGGTCATAAAGATCATAAACAAGCCTCGTGACAATGAGACCACACTATAGGGACACGAAGGGTTTGGTCTTCTAATAAAGCTTGCTAAATTGAAAGATAAAGAAGAATGAATGCAAATTCTAAAACAAAGATGCAAGCTATGCTCTCTTTTTTCTTTTTAGATTTTAGATTTTAAATGTATGCGATGAACTAAAAGATAAATGCACGATACAAAAAGGAAATTGGCTTCACGTCAGGTTCACCAAAATTTAGTGGAGGAAATTTGCTACCTCAAGAATGATGGATCCTAGAGAACAAATTGACCCTCTAGTACCTCTTTTATATTGATGCTAAGGGTGAGCCAGGGGATACTAAATAATAAAAATAGGCTAATACAAGACATACGGGGTCCCTAGACAGCACTGACAAGTCTCTATGGACAAGATGAGCGTGTGTATCTAGGACGCCAGCGCATTGCACTATCATCCTGTATAGACAAAGACAGAAGGTCGTACAGAAGGATGCCAAACGTCCATACGGATGCATAGAAAATAAAATATCCAAAAAATATGGAAAATGCATATATCAGAAACAAAAGGACATAGGATAAGGCAAAAGATAAACACACAAGAGGTCCAAGATACGAAGCCTCCCGCTAAGTGAGATCCTCACGAACACAAACCTGCACACATGTAAAGGAGGAAAATATTGGGGGTTGTGTTTTGGAGTCTGCCTCAGTCAGGCCCCCATTTCGGTGTTTCCAACTCTAAGGACAACCCAGTAGATTCAATGAGAAAAGAAAGATAAAGGAGGATAGAAAATAAAAGGTGAACGAAATATGGATTCAAGGAGAATGTATAAAATAGTACGCGAGAGAGAGAGAGAGAGAGTGATAACTCCCCTACGAAGTTTCAAAGAAAATGCTTTGAAAATGTTGTGTGTTCTCCAAGATTGCAACCATGGCAGACTTATGAAAATCTACGTATATTTCTTAAGAAAATAACCAAGAGCTTCAACCTGCAAGAAAATAATCCACAATCCTCCAAAATATCTTCAAACGGGAGAGATATAGGCTCTAAGGAAAACCAACGTCAGTGGGAGCATGTAGAGGCGTTACGATTTCTTCCAGGTGTAGGTGTAATGCTCAAACGGCCACCCGCGGACTATCAAATTTGTAGGATGCTAGTGCATCGCACGGACGTCTCAGTGCTGCACTAGTGTCCTTAGGATGACAAGTCGATAAAGTTGATAAGATTCCAGTCTGGAGCTAGCGAAGTGATCTCGTTGGGAAAAAAGAAAAGAGCGACGGTACACAACCTCCGATGACGTGGAGGAAGGCACCATTTATTGTATTGAATTGTACATGGTGTGATTTTTGATATTACAGCATCTAAGGAAATCTAGGAACACTCACAAAAATTAATAAACTATTATTCATGGAAATCTGTCATAGGACAACCTCTACTCAAAATATGGAAAACAACACTCAACCAAACAATTTTGGCCTTGTATGTTTCTATCATGATCTTTCCAAATTGAGCTTCAATTGAGCCTCCATATTCAACAATCAACTCATGTCTTCATGTATGCTTTTTATATTCTTCTTCATACTCAACATCACTTATAATTGGATCGAAATGGGTCCTCCTACACTATTATGTCATTGGTGACATGAGTACTCTGATATATTGAACATTCAATGTTTTCACTTAAATGGGCTCTCAAAAATAAAAATATTTATCAAGCATTGGCGAATACATGGGTGGATTAATGCATGCCTATGATATTTTTGGCAAAAACATTAATTACAACATTGAACTTTGTAGCTTCTATTAGAAAAAATTATTAATTACGTGTAACTAATCAAATAAATTGATGGTGAATTCACATGCATTAGGCCAATAATTTATAAAAATTGGGCAATTGGACCAACCGTGTTGAACTATTCACCAATTCTTAAATTTTCAATACAAACTATTTGCCAATTGGCAAAAATTTGCCACTAAAATAATCGTTGTTCATAGCTTCCATCTAGTGTTTGCAATCTAAGGCATTGCATGTTTATTCAAAAGTAAGGGGCCCATATTGTTTGAAAATTAACAGATGATTAATAAAATCATCATTATTTGATGTGGATCTATGCTCCCTAGTATATCTCCTCAATAGAGGAATTTTTAAGTGATGATTATATTGTGTATTTCCCTGCTAAGATGCACAAGTGGGATGATCCTATTGTTTGATGTCTTTAATATTTGGTGGCACATTTTGTGAGGTTCGCAAGTCTAAGGTGGGTCATTCATCCAATATTTGTGGAGTTGAAGGTTGCATGGGATTTAAACAAGAATTTCCCATAGTCTGTGATGGTTCTAAAGACCTCCCAGAAAATATTGAAGATTGTTGGATTTTGCCAAGATCAAGAAGTCATTGAAATGTACAAGATAGAGACATAATATGGGACAAGAATAAACTGTATTCTCATCAATAGAAAATGATCAACAATTGTTGTTACATACAATGTAGATGAGCCTGCTTATATAGGCAAGGCTAGGGATATGTATGAGCACACAAACATGACATGTGGCTCAATAAGAAACAAGGGTAGGTAGGAAATAGGTGTGGGTAGGTAGGAGAAATAATATAATATTCCACATGAGGTGGATCACCCACCGAAGGTGGAATTATCACTCCACAATAAGTGGATATGATAGTGTAATAACAAGATCAACACCATAAGAGGTGGAATTTCTCCTACACACACTATCCCAATGTGACACAAACACCCAAGTGTCTCATATCCAAACTACTATGAAATGCATTATCCTAAGTAAACTTAAGTAAGTGTAATAATATCCATGATGAATAATTATTTACACCAACAAAGATACTCATTTGTTTGATTTCCTTGTTGGGGCTACAAGCAGGTATGATGTTGTGGTTTAAATGCAACTATTCCATTTGTGATGTCATCTAATGAGACATATTATTTTGCAAGCCTCCCTTATTCCAGCAGAGTTGGCATCACATTTTTTTGAAAAATGTGTCTCGAATTCGAGTTACTTTTTTGGAAATTGGATACCACAACCTATAACCAAATTTATGTTCCCCATAACCTATAAAAATACACTATTTTGACTTAACATCAGGCTTCGCTCATTTTTCTTGTGGGATATGAATAAAAGCTTCACGCCCAAAGACACACAGACGATTGTAAGAAATTCTCTCACACCCACTCCTCCTCGAGAATTTTAAAATCCAATTGAGAAGATGTCCACTCTAATTGATTAAATATACTTCTATGTTGACAACCTCAACCCATAATTATTTTCCTAGATTGTCATTCAAGAGCATGCACTATGCACTTCCTAAAATAGTTTTATCAATCCTCTCACTCGCACCATTTTCTTGAGGTGTAAAAGGAACAATTTTAACCCTCTTAATTCCATTTTTTAGACAAAATTGATCAAACTACATCGAACAAAATTCATCTCCATTATTTGTTTTCAAGCATTTAATTTTATAGCCAAATTGAAACTCTACAAGTGCTTTAATTATTTTCAATATGCTAAACACTTCAAATTTTCTCTTTAGCATGTAAACCCACTTTTATTATGCAATTATCTAGATAGGTAATGAAGAAATTAGAACCACCAATTGATGTAATCTCTATGGAGCCAAATACATTTGAGTGCACTAGCTCCAATAGTCTTGTCTTCTTGTCATGTTCCTTGGTAGAGAATTTGATGTTTTGTTTACCATACATGCAATGCTCACACAACTCTAAATTGTTTAATTTTACACCTAAAAGTTGATCCCTTTTGTTTGAAATCTCAATGCTCTTTTCGCTCGTATGATTGGGCCTCTTATGCCAAATTTTTGTGTTGCTACCCACAATTGTCATTGTATCTCCCACTTCAGCGTGACTTTTTAGCACATACAAAGTGTCTACTTTGCAACCCCTTCCGATTACCAAGGCTCCTTTTGTCACCTTCTACTTGCTTGATTTAAAAGTGTTGCTACAAACTTGAGCATCCAATTGTCTTGCAAAAATCAAGTTATTTTTTTGGTTGAGGAATGTGTTTAAGATCTCATAGCAACCAACTATTTTATTTTATTTTTAATTTCAATAAATCATCTCCTTTGTTGGCAATGCCACAAGACGTCACCAAGATAAAGCTTATGAAAGTTACCCTCTTGATAGTTTTTAAATAACTCTCAGTGTGATGTGGCATGGAGAGAAGCTTAGGGATCCAACACCCACACACTCTCCTATGGACAAAACAAGAGCACCTACAATGTCCTCTTCATATATAGCATTCACTTCTTTTTCCTTTGGCTGATTTCTAACCTTCTTGTCCAATTTCTCCCACTTCTATTGTAGTTGGCTTCTTTAACCTTCCTTCCAATATTATTGCAAGGTCCTTTTGAACCACCAATGCTTCTAGTTGTAGATTCTTATTTCCAAACTTTTGCCTTGAGAAATTTTCAATTCTCCATTTATTTGTTTCTTCCATCTTTTCTCAATTTTCCCACAATTTTTCCAACAACTTCTCCTTCATTCTAATACCAATTATTAAATAATTGAACAAAATTTAAAATTATTTGAACATCACAAATAAATTTAATAAAAGCAAAACACACACACAAAAATTATGTGGTTTGCCACTATGAGTACATCCATAAAAAAAGAGGAACGCAATATTGCAATATCTTTATTGTTGAACAGCAGCAAATACATATTACAATTAAACAATCCCCAGTATATAGAAGTGATTTGGGGAAGAGGCATGGAATGTGGAGGGGGCAGAGTTAGCAAAATTTTGTCGTTCGTGGGTTTGTGCAAGACAGATGTTGGAGTTTGAGTCTGTGAATCCAATGCAATCAGATTCCGAATGCTCAACAGACTTCACCCACTTCCTCTCGCCCATCCTACAAACACAATTTCAAAGCCTAACACATAGGATCATTCTCGGTGTTCTTAAAAAGGTGAGGAATTCATGTGGAAATAAAAGAAGAAATATTTCTACTGATAATGATCTGTCTGAGAAGTAAAAAATACTTATATCTATTAGTATATTTATATTTGAAAAGAATAATGTAAAAAATGTTGATAGATATCATTATTAAGATAATTAAAAATAAATTTAATTTAATTCATACTTTTTTAAAGAAAATCAAATCTAATTTATGTTTTATTGGGTGGGTCTCCTTTTTGTTTTACACAAATTATGTTGACCTTTTATACACAGTACTGTCATTGATAGATCTTGAACACCCATCAACCTAATTAAAGATTTCATGAAAAATACTCTAAATATGTTAAAAATATCCCACAATGGTTATAACTGACCTTTTATACAATTTACTACTTATTATGAAGGATACAACCTCCCCTAAGGATGTAACTATATTGAAGGAGGCAACTTTTATTTGATTTATTTTTCTATTGGAGAGAGCAGATGTTTGAATGTAGTAGAAAAGCATAAAACATTTGGTCATAAAATATGGTTCTTAAGAATATATAACTATATATAAAATCAATAAGATTGATTAATACAATTTAAAACTATTATATATATAATAAATTTAAAAAGATATTTATTTATATGTTTGAATGTGGTGATAATTTATTTATTTGGTTTAGTTTTGTCATCAATCAAGTGAAAGATATTTTAGCAAGAGAAAGAGGTTGTTGGGTTGAATTTTATGAGTTTATAAAAAGTTGGTTAGATATCTTGTTACCGAATTGTGTATATACACTTGAAATTCTTTGGAACAAAATCTAGCACTGTTGAAATGAATCGTGCTTAAATAATATCATATAGCTACCTAAGACAATGAAAAAATCATTCCAAGCATTCTCAAATGAATTTGCACCTTTCACAAAATTTAAAAAATATTGTGTTTAACTTAATCCAAACATGATGATATAAGTAATTTAAGAAAATAAGTAAACAAATTGAAATTGCACATAGTAAATGATTAACACAACCTAATTGGATTTGTTACCATGTTAGAAATGGGGATCTCAGGATATCAATCATTATAAACAAAATATAAAATAAATAACACAAGAATCATACAAGCGTCAATTTTACACTTTACACATTGAACAAGGTATAAATGGGGAAAACCCTTTCAATAAAAAATCCCATAAAGAATTATTTTATTAGAAGTTAAAACACTTACAAAATATAGTCTATTAAAAAACAAATTGAACCAACGGACACTTCTCCTTACTTTGACATGGCCAATAATACCTTCTATCCATAGTGATATAATTCACTATTAATCTCCAAATTCACATTCTCTGAAATGGGAAAGAAACCTCCTTAAATATAGGAAAAAGAGTGACAAAATAACTTAAGGGCATTAGTCATGCCTATTTAATAGCCCTCAATCATAAATACTTAATAATCTAACAGTTATTAGACTAGGGTTTTCGTTGCTGTCTATCATTGCGCCTAGGGTTTCCTCAGTTGTGCCTGTCATTTATGGTGCGGCCGCCTTTGTGTCTGTGGTGCCTGTTGATGATTCTCGCTCTTTGCCCTCTTTGACGGCCAAGGGGAATGTGACTCTTCATGCTCGAACCTCTACTTCTACTAAGGTGGATGGGGATGTTGAGGCTTCTTCGGGTTCGTCGGCTGGGGGAAAGCGTCCTAATGTGGTCATTGTGAATGCTTCAGGGGATGCTAATGTTGTTAAGAAGATGCAGTCTTTTGAGCTTAGGCCTTTTCTGGTTTCAAATCCCATTTCCATTATGCTGGATAAGGAGATTGAGTTGGAGATTGATCACAAATCTTCTATTTTCTCCAAGCATGCTCTGATTTGTCAATGCAAAGGCGTTTGACCCAGTCTCCTGGAGCTACATGACTGGAACCCGCAACATTGGGAACCTCTTCTGGTGGGTACTGTGCACATTTACCCTATGGCAAAACGTTTTTTCATTGCTAAATTTTAAGATATTGAGGATAGAAATAAAATTTTATGTGATCACCTCTTTTGTTGGAAGGACAGATTTATGCTTATGGTTAGGTCATGGGGTGAACTTGTTAGACAGCTCAAATAACCAGAGGACAACTGAGAGGAGGGGGGGGGTGAATCAGTTGTCACCGGATTATAGAACTTTAAGCATTCAAAACCTTATTATCGGAACACATAAACTCAATACTAGAATAACAAATATAGCAATTAAACATAGAACAATTACCATCCATCCATAACACATGACACCAATATTTGTACGTGGAAAACCCAATAAAGGGAAAAACCAGGGTGGGAAGCCTACCCACAGTCAGATAATACTTCTGCAGTAAGTATGTGATTAAAATATGAGGGGCCTGCACATGCAGGAAGGCCAATAGCCTAGAGCGCACTTCTCATCACAAAAAGGAGCCTCACTGACTACAAAAACATTGGACTACAATCTAGAAAGAAGAGTGTTCAACTACAAGTATAGCATCTCCTATGCCTGAGTACAGTTCCGGTTAATAGAAATACCGGAGGCCTTAAACCTCTCTTACAAACCCAATTTGATCACCTATGATCGACCAAACCTTCTGCATATGATTACAACATTATTCGTACACAGATCATCCCATAACCTTTTCCTATGATCTAAAAAGAGATCTTACATAATGTTTATACCAACCCAGGACCTAAACAATTAGGTCGGCCACCAAAAATATAATACAATAAGTTCATAACATAAACCCACAATCCAATGATCAACCAAGTCATCTTAGGCCGAAAACAATGTAAACCAATCCTTAAATCCCATCGGTAATGCATCAGGAACATACTCCAACATGTTACAGAAACTGGTCCATAACCTAGATAACACCGGACCCAAAATAGGTCACCATAAACCAACTCCAACACCACTGATGAACTGGAACATGAACAAGATAACCAACAACATCCTAAAACCCGTCTAGAAGCCGCACCACCACCACTTATCATGTGCATCAAAATATCTTCAACAAAGCTCTGCCAGTAAAACCCTTATTGGTGACCAAAAGGCTTACTAGAACAATTGATAGCTACTAAGTCATCAAATCCTAAACCAACTGATCGTGATATACATCTGAATAGCATGAATGACAGATCCAAACTAATTCCACAAACCAAAGCATATCGGATCATACCGGATCAATATCATAAACCAACCACTCTATGGGAACCAACCGAAAATTGATAAACAACCAAAACAACCGGTGTTGCCATCAATGACAAAACATCAATGCAACACATAATCAATTCCTCCAAATTGCCAACAATCTCTCCCTTTCATATTGATGGCAACACTAGATGTGAAAAACATCCAAGTGCCAAGAAATGCCATACAAGTCTCCCCCAATGGAAGACAACCAACAATCTCCCACAAAATGATATAACAATGAAGAGCATCTGGGATGGGTTGTTATCATTGTCACAAATCAGGACACATTGCCAAGTTTTACAGAACTAAGAAAAACCAATCGATAAGTCACAATGTAGATCTGAATTGAGAGCAGAAGGTAGATGTTGAAGAAACCAGAGCGGACATGAATAGACTTTGGAAGAAGAAAAGTGAGGACAAGCCATCAAAAGATTTGAATACTTCACCTAGTGTGGAGAATCCTTCACCGGTAAACTAAGCTTTTCAATAAGCCTAGGGGGAGCATATCAATAAATCTATTTCTGGACCCCTTGAAGAATGTATAGTAAGTAAATTCTACATTTTGAATTGGGATACGAGAATTTTTTTATATTGTTATCTATCGGTTTTCTAAAGGATTATCAACCCGTTAGTATACCTACTGGTAAAGGCGAGTTTGTTAAGTGGTTATTAGGGTTTGTCACCCTATCGGTAGTGTAATAAATGCAGTGGGTAAGTTAATAAAAAGCAATTTCACTAAGTCATTTTTACCCTATTGGCGTTCGAAGAGAATTTTGTGAGCACTTGCAGAGCCAAACAAAGCATTCTTAGCAGATTGTGAATGGATTTGTGCTATGGAGTGCAAAGTTGGATCGGATTTGAAGCTAAGAAAGCTGAATCGGGTGTGCAAGAGAGAGAGCAACCAAAAACCCTAGTAGCACAAGGGAAACAAGGTATTTGGTCGATCTTCTCTCTCAAAACAAAATTATTTGAAATGGCATCATCATCTTCTAGACCGTCAAAGAGTCTTTTTATCACCGTTGAAGCTACTGAGTCAATGGAGTCAAACAAGACAGAGTTGTACAATGCATTATCATAGGTACCCCAAGGATTTTTTATTAAGGGTGATTTGTCCAATTACATAGATTATAAGATAGAAGATTTAGGATCTTTGGCAATCTATTCCCAGGTGAAACCTTTATGCGACAAGAATGGGAAGATCAAACCCGAGCACATTAGGGTTTATGAAAAGGGTTTTCACAATGAAGTCTATTTTCTGGAGGATTTTGAGGAAGAACATGTCAGGATTATCCTCAGTCGTGTCCACGGAGGGAATGTGTACTTAGATAGGTCACACACTATTACAAAGGATGTTATTCATGTTGTGACTGGATTCTGCCAAACCGACAAAGTTCCTAAATTGAGGAAAATATCGCAGAATGCTATCATTAAACTGACAAAGAACACTTGTGATGGTCGTGCCATGTCTATTAGCAACATTCAAGATGAAGCAGTTAGATATGTTGCAATGATTATCGGTTACCGAATATTCCATTCTAGCCAGATGAACAGTGTGTCATCGGCTATGGTTCATGCCACCTTCCGGATGATTAAGGAAAATGTTGATTATGATCTATGTGAGGCTATGTGAAGTCAGCTAATGTTCAATCTAGGATTGGTCAAGAAGGACAACAATCAAAAGTTTAAGTTTGGACAACTTTTGATCAGATTGTTTTTCTATTTCCAAAATTTTATTCCAGGTATTGGTGATTACAATGATCTACTCATACACATCTCTCAGCCCAGATTAAGAATAGCATAAAGGTTGTAAAGAATAAATTTCTAGTTGCTATGAATAGGTATTTCAATGAATTCCAGAAGAAGATGAGAATGAGACTAAGGTTATTAGATGAAGTGGTGAAACACTTTGAAAAAGACATATGTTTCACTGTAAATTTGTTGATGCCTTACAACACCTAATAGAAGTTTATGATTTTGAACAAGTGAAGTGGATCAGATCCTTGAAGGAGCTGGTGAAACACTTTGAAAAAGACATATGTTTCACTGTAACCACCGATTTTTGCCTTATGGAGGTTGTTGAATCGAGAGAAGAAGAAATGGAGCAAATGGGCTATGAAGTCTGTTATGACTTGTTGATCGGTTATGCCAACAAATTTTTGGCATCTCCTAAGGATACAAAGAATAAAATACTGGGTACTTATCAAGAAAGGATTGCACCGGCACAACCTTGTAGTGTGAAACGGAAAAAGAAGAAAGATGACCAAGCAGCTTTTGTGTCAACTGGTACTAGACTAACAAAGAGGGTTCAAATCAAGAAGGAACTGAAACGTAAGGTGTATAGAAAGAAGCCAACTGCCACTAGAAAGAGAGGCAGACATCTCATCTTACAAGAAGAATCCACGGATACTGATTCTAAGGAAGAGAAGAAGAAGCTAAAGGCAATCGATAAGCAATCTAAATCAATAGGGGAAATCCCTAAACCAAATATGCCTATTGAAATTTCATCTTTCAAGTCAATGAGTCAAATTTGAGAGGACTCTAAAAACATTAAAGAGAATGCAATTTAGTAATGTAAAAAAATATTTTGATTCTTTTGATGAAGTTCAGAAACAAGAAGTGGTACAAGAGGTAATCAATTACCTATGTCAATATAACTAGTTACCACATGAGATTCATAAGGAAATCTATGATTCTATAAATTTAATTCTTGAAAATAAATGGAAGTTGATTATTGATCAGGAACAAGAGATGATTGATAGAACTTTTGTTCAATATTTTTCTGAATTGTCTCATAAAGAAATATTAGAATTGCTTGCAAATCATAAAGGACGGTTTCATACAAGATCAAGGAGAATGAAACTATTGGCAAGGAAAATTCAACAAGTTGAAGATGATACTCATCGGGAAACTAAAGATATTCAGAGAATGAATGATTAGTTGAAGAACTATCACAATAAGCCTAATCAGACTGATACTGGAGCTCCACTAGAGCTGGACACTGAAGAAATTATTCCACCAGATGTAGTCTACCCTGTCAAGCATTAAG
Source organism: Cryptomeria japonica (assembly GCF_030272615.1). NCBI lineage: Eukaryota > Viridiplantae > Streptophyta > Pinopsida > Cupressales > Cupressaceae > Cryptomeria > Cryptomeria japonica. The sequence continues at coordinate 460,819,327 of NC_081409.1, forward strand.
ATGACACTGTTTCACCACCTGTCATACTCTTTGTGGATGAAACTGAAGATGTTAAGGTTACTGTTGATACAAATGGTATCTATATTGAACCGATTAAAGATAAAGAATAGGAACCAGGTATAGTTAAGGAACAGAAAGTAGAGGAAGCGCCAGCTACTGAACAAAGTGTGGTATCCAACCACCACCGAAAAAAGAACACAATGTTGAGAGTCAACTGTCACCGGTCATTCCACCTGCATAAAAGGAATAGACAGAGACAAGAAAAGAGGAACCGAAGAAGAAGGTAGAATAGAAACAGGATGAAGAGAAGAAAATAGAGAAGAAGGAGAAAACAACAGCTGATGATGATGAAAACTCCATTAGCATTAAAGGTCCTATTGATATGGACAATTTGAGTGCCTCTGAGTTAATGGAGATTGCTACTGTTATGCAATCCAGAGCACAGAAGAAGAGGTTGAAAGAGCAAAAACAAGAAGCAAAGACCATTCAAACTCTTGTTGACATTTTGTCAAGTCTCCTACCGAAGATTGATATAGGTAATCTATCCACTCCTATTGCTAAGCTTGGACAGTTAGTTGTTCATGTCAATGAACAACTAAAATCACTTGAAGAGGTAGCTCATGCCCTAGCAGAAAAAGATTACGGGAAGAAAAGGGGAGAGCAACTGATTTCAGAAATTGATAAAGGCAAAATTGCTTTAATAGTAAACTGAGATCTGTTAAAAATTGGTATAGAAACTGGTGGTAAGATTTTGGCCACTATAACTAAAGTTTCATTATTTTGTTTTCATTTAAAGAAAAAGAAAGAAGATACAGAAACGGAACTTGAGAGGATAAGTGATGCATACCTACCAGTACATGATTCCGCTTCGAATTTTGGTAAATTTGTTGATGCCTTACAACACCTATTAAAAGTTTATGATTTTGAACAAGTGAAGTGGATCAGATCCTTGAAGGAGCTGAAGAATTAGTTAATTCTGAAAGTTGAATCTTACAAAGGGCATACAAGGATTTTGAAGCAATTCTGGTTACCTCGAAGATGAGCACTATTGATGCTATGGAAGAATTTGCTTCATAGATTTTGACACATGTTGAGATCACTAAGACACTGTTAGAAACATGTGATAATGACCTTGAATAGTTGAAGATTCATTTTAGTGATATTTTCTTGAGAATTGCAATGTAACGACTTCAAAACTCTTATATATGTGTGTGTGTGTGTGTGTGTGTGTGGTTTTTTATGACAAATTTTGATGTAATGTATGTAATTTACTTTCCTATTTGGCATTGTTGTCAAAGGGGGAGTAGAATTAGTTTAAGATTCAAAATTCTATATGTACTATTAAGGGGGAGTCTGTACATTTTTGTAAGCACGCTTAGTTGTCAAAATTTTCCTAAGTGTTGCCATCAATGCCAAAGGGGGAGAATGTTGTCAGGATGATGATTTTTGTATCTGATGACTTTGTGTGTTGTCATTGATGGCACACATATATTTTGATTGTCATAGTTAAGATAAACCAGTATCATTTGTATAGAGTAATTTCAACCGGTATGAAGATGTCTAAACCGGTATATGTAGACAATCGGTCTATGTAGTTAAGACAATCAGTTTTGATCTGTTCCACTATTACCAGTTTCGAGATGCAGTAGAGAGAGACAAGGAGGCGCATGGAGACAATTGGTTTGTGAGTTTGATGTGGTCAACACTCAATCGGTATCGGTGTTCCAACTGGTTTCCCAGTTTGTGTGATAAGTTATCACCGGTTGTAATGTGTTACCACCAACCGACACTATGGCAGAGATTTTTGTCTTGTTAAGGAATATTGTCTAGATTCACTGAACCTAGGAAATTGTGTCAATGTTCAAGAGATGACATGAGATCTAATGTTTATAGAAAGACATTGTGATGAGTTATTTGATATAGAAGATACGAGTTGTTTTATGAGTTGGAGTTGATGCGATTTGTTGAAGGAGTTGCAGAGTATGTCGGTGATGCAGTAATGTGTGAGCAAAACAAGATCTAAACAAGCAAAATGTACTATTATTAGGTCATACCACCTATTTTTTTATAACCACTACAGCAGTTAAATTCCTTAACCGGGTAAGCTCTAACAAACTTCATTGTAGAAATCCTCTAACAAGGTGATTCATTAACTTGGATCTAAATCCTCCACTGAGGTTACCTTTAACTAGGTATAGCTCCTAACAGGGCTTTGGGATCTTTAACAAGATCTGCTCCTAACAGAGCATTTTGTAGACCTTAACTGATCAGTTACCTATTCGGTAGATAGTTAACTTGTGAGTTCCATCTCACCGTAGTTTTTACCAGTTGGGTTTTCCATGTATAAATATTTGTGTTATGGTGAATGTTTTACTTATGGTGAATGCTTTTATAACACTTTGGATTACATTCAAAGTCATTAGTAAATTGGTTAAATGTTTTTACCGGTCTGCAATTAAAGTGTTATTTTTTTTTCTATCACTGATTCATCCCCCACTCTCAATGTTTTATAAGTTTATCAATTTCTACTACCGATTCTCTCTCATAGGTTCTGATTTGACTTCTGTTCTACTCATCCACTTTGACATTTGTGCTCTCCACAATTCTCTGCAATCTTTTGTTATAACATCTATATGCTTTGCTTTCATTAGAATAACCAACAGATATTTCTTCATCACATGTAGGATCAAACTTTCCAATGGAATCATCTCTTTTGATATAGCATTTACTACCAAAGATTATGAAATACTTAACTGTTGTTGTATGAACAAACCATAACTCATAAGGTGTCTTACCAGTATCTCCTTTGATATGAACTCTGTTGAATGTGTATATCGTCATGCTTACAGCTTCTCTCCAGTAGATATGAGGTAGATTAGCTTCCATCATCATAGTTCTAGCTACATTCAAGATAGTTTTGTTCTTCCTTTCCACAACTCCATTCTGCTGAGGTGTCTGGGGTGCAGACAACTGTCTCCTTATCCCATTCTTCTCACAATAGTTGTTAAATTCACCGGATGTGAATTCTCCACCCTGATTTGACCTTAAACATTTAATCTTCAATCTTGTCTTTGTCTCAACTTTAGCTTTAAAAATTTTAAACTTTGCAAATGCTTCAGACTTTTCCTTAGAAAAGTAACCCACATCATTCTAGAATAATCATCAATGATTAGTATGAAATATCTCACCCTAAAAACTTTCGATTCTAGCAGGACCACACAAATTAGTATGAATAAGATCAATAACATCATTAGATTTGTCTTGTATACTCTTAAAAGTTGTTCAAACTTGCTTTCCAATTTGACATTCCTTACATAGCAGATTATAGGGCTTTACAATATTAGGTATATCTCTAACTACCTTACAAGAACTGATCTTCACAATGCAATCAAAATTCACATGACACGACCTTTTATGCCATAGCAAACTCTCATCAATTTTTTCAATCAAACATGTCTTCTCACTGGAGTTCAAATGAAAGATATTACCTTTAGTTTGTGTACCGGTTGCAATTTCTAATCCAAATCTGTTGATAATCTTGCATTTTCCATTCTTGAACTGTAACTGAAATCCCTTATCCACCAACTTTCCTACACTCAAAATATTATTCTTTAAACCTTCAATATAATAAACATTATCAGTGTTATGCTTACCATCCAATGATATTGTTCATTTTCCCTTGATCATGCATGTTTTTTCATCTCCAAATCTAACCAGACCACCATAAAATTCTTGCATAGATAAGAACTTTCTTTTATCTCTAGTCATATGATGTGAACATCCACTGTCAATTACCCATTCATCCTTGTCTTCAATTTTTGCATCAAGGGCCTTCTCTTCAGGTATCGGGTCATCTTTCTTGATAGCCAAAAATACCCATTCCTTTCCATTGTCAGATCCACTAGATGAATCTAGTGTCGGTTCTTCATCAGAATCAGTCACACCTTCCTCATCCACATAGTAGCATGATTTGTCTTTGTTTTTCCTATACTTATGCTTGTTCTGATAATCATGGTTAGGCCTAAAAGATCTTCTAGCTCTTTCTTCAAATCTTGGATTCCTTTCAGGACATCTAGATGCAAAATTACCTATCTTATTACATGCAAAGCATTTAAAAGGTGATTTTCCTTCATACTTACTTCATGTCGGTCCTTTAGGTACTCTTCTGGCAAATAAGGCTTCAAGTTTCTCAAACTCTTCATCTTCTTTCTCCATATCCTCTAGTTCCTTCGCATATAGATCTTTCCAATCACTCTTGTTGGTAGATGATGTAGATGCATGAAAAGCAAGTTCAGATTTCACAGCACCAGAAGGTCCAAATTCCTCAAGTTCAAAAGTAGATAACTTTCCAACCAAGGTATCCCTATTAACAAAGGTGTTTGCCATAGTTCTCAACTTATTAATTGCAATAGCCTTCATCTTATAAGTCAGTGGAAAAGCTCTCATTACTTTAGAAACTATTTCATCTTCGCTCAGAGATCCACCACAACATTGAATTCCTAAAACAATCTCATTAACTCTCTTCATAAAAACAATAATCCTTTCATCTTCTTCCATCTTCAATTTTTCATACCTCGCCCAGTAACCATCACGTTTAGAAATTTTAATAGTAGGGTCACCTTCATTAAGAGTCTCCATTTTTTCCCATATAGTTTTTGCAGTTGATTTGTCAATTAGTCCCATTATTTGCTGATCAGAAAGTGAACACAAAAGGGCTTCTCTAGCTCTACAAACATTCTCAAGCTCTTTATCCAGACCTGCCAAAGGAGGATTTCTAGATGTTGACTTAAATGATGTAACACCATTCTTAGTGATCTCCCGAATCTCTTTTCCAAGACATCACAAGTGAGTCTTGTTGACGGATGTTTTGACACGCTCACCAACTGTCAAGTAGTTTATGTGACCACTCACCACCTCTCCTAAAAAGCAATAATTTTCGAAAAACTAACTACTCCAAGGTCTCCATAGTCGGGTCTCGACGGTGATGGGTAACTCAATGGTTGATGTGGTTGTACTTGTTAAGGGGCATGTTGGTTAAATGAAACCCAATAACTTCACTTTTTTTTGTATTTTATGATTTAAAACTCTTTTGAAATAAACTGTAAAAGATAGATCAAGGAAACAAGAAAATAACAATGAAACTAATGCAATCACAACTTAATGAACTACTCAATTAGTACCCTGCAATCCAAAATCATCAGTATTAGTCAAATCAACATTCAATAACGGACCTCCAATAAACCTACAAAGTCAACAACCTCACAAATTCATGGCAATAATATCACCATAATATCGTCCTATCACAGTAATTTGCATACACCACTTACGTGTGCAATATGATTCATCAAGCAATAAAACATAAAACCAGAACAAGTTGTTGATTTCAAACAATAGACATTACCAGACTACAAAGAACAAATTAATAGCACATACGTATAGATTAGGCAATCTATAAGCTGCTTCTTGTTTTAATTTCAAAAATATATCACAAAAAAATTCTAATTCATAACAATCTGCATAAAATAATCTAAAATCTCTAAGTGGGCCTCAAATCATCAATTTGTGGACCCTTACAAATGAATCAAAAACTCCAATTTATAGAGTTTCTTTTCCTACTTTCTAGGAAATAACCCTATCTAAATTAAGCCCTAAAAAAAGCAAGGAGTCGCAGTTGACATGCAAGTCTCTGCCTTGAAATCCAGTTAACTATTACGAAACTAGGACTAGAGGATCATTATGAAAATAGAGTTGCATGAGCCAACTTTTCATAATCATGTGAAACTCGTTCCATAATCCATGTATATGCTGAAGCAATAGTTGAAGTCCCAGCTCTAGTGTCATGCAAAATTCCAAAAAATATGATGCTATCATTAGAAACTGCCTTTTTATTCTTTACATATTTTTATAGCTCTTTTAATTGCTAATGATGCATGCAACCACTTCCGCGGGAGGATCTACAACATGCTTAATTCTGAACTTGTACTTCGTCAAAATCTCCTCTGCATTCTTACTCCCATCTTCTAATTTTCCTATTATTTATGCAGCTTGTTGACATTGAGTTATTAAGTATGTATATTTGTCCATTAACTCAATGTTAAACTCAACAGGAGCTGTAAGATATTGCGTTGCATATACATCCCATTGACGAAGTACATTGCCTTCCTCCATGTATCCTGCACTACTGAGACCAAGCCTAAAAATACCCAACAGCTGGCCGACAAACCTTTCATACTTATTTACGACACCCAGGAGAGGAGAACGAGCATATGTTATATCTTTCCCATATTGTTGAAGCATCTCAATCTTCAACTCTAAAATTTATATATACGATTGCAAATTTTTAATGCTTTTCCCTCCTAACAGGTCCTCACCTAATATGATATCCACTCTAGGGTTCAAAACCATATTCAAAACTTTACACTGCTTACTAAAAATGTTAAGCTCCTACTCCCATTGCTGAGAACATGAAGCTAAAGTTGCCGCAACCTGTGTAGCTTTCTTATATACCTTCATAGTATTTTGCAAAAATAATCTAATCTTGGAGGTATTTGTCTGCACCCATGCTTTCGTAGTGGCTGCCACCTTCCTTACCTCCATAAGTGCTTTCACATCTGCTTCTAGAAGTGATGAGGTTGAAGGTAGGTTATTGTCCATTTGTACATCTAGGGGATTGCTCATCTCTACCAGCAATGGCTTGTACTGCTCCAATTGTGCCTTCACCTCGAAGTGAGAAGTGTGTTCCTTTTCTATCCTGCTTCTCACTACATTGGTTGCAAGATCCAATGTATCCAATTCTCTCCATTTGGTTTGTTTACCCGATTTTACCTATGAAACTTGGTATTTGGTGGAGCTCTAGCCTTCATCTTGTGTTGGAACCACAACATCGGCAACCACCTCACCAGAACCAGTTCTTGATAAATGATGTATGGTCTTGGCTTTCTTCGTTTTGCTCGGTTCTTCAGTGATTGTTTGTTGTAATGTCACCTTAGGCATTACCACTTTCTTTTTCTTCTCAAAGGTGAAGCTTAAAACCACTACAGCGTGTCATCATCCTTCTCACCTCTATGTGGTATGATGTCTACAGTCACCAACTGTACCTTTCACTACTCTTTTGCTTCATCTTTTTGCTCTTCTTCCTGTTCGGGGATCTAAACATCTTGGGTTGAAGTACCTGGTTGAGCTTGGTTGGTTCGAAGAGTGATATCAATATTTCACTGCTGCTGATTATGCAGCTCGCCTAACCTGTCACTTATTTTTTCCTCGAACTCTTTATACCCTATGTTTGTTCCTTTTATTTCTCCTCCGGCAGCTATCTCTTTCAACAAATCCTCTTGTTCCTTCAGAGTTAAGACCAATCTCTCATCTTGTGAATCCTCAGGCTCATTTTATTCCTTTTCCCCCCCAAGTGGATGCTCAGCTAGTAAACCATGTTTATCCATGTCCATGGCGTCAACCGATGCCTATTTCTTGAGCCTAGTAAACTTCTTTTCTTTCTTCTTTTCAGTCCTTCTTTGTACCAACTGTACCACAAGTTGCTCATCCTCCTCGTCAGAATCTGACTCAATGTTTTGAATGTTGACCTTTTCAGTAGTAAGAATAAATGTTTGCATTAAGGGAGGCAATTTTGCTGATGTCGTAGAAAAAGTATGAGCTGGGGCAAACATAGGTGTTGTCCTGGGAATGGTAGTGGTTGATGTTGTCGAAATTGGGGGTTGTACTATGGAAGTAGGTGGATATTTTACCATGGTATCAGGAGGAGGTTGTGTACTTTCATCAGCTTTTCCTTGCTAATCTTCCTCCTAAGTGCCTTCTCCTGGCGTTTACCCAATCACTGCTCTGACAGGATGCACTTCTGCTAGTGGCACAGCTCCAAACCCTTCTCTTACTCTGAAATTGGTAGCCTTCTTCAAAGTTTCAGCCTTTCTCATCTGCTCCTTGACTTGCTTCAGGAGTTCCTCAGTGCTTTGTTCAAGTTGGGCACCTTCCTCTGGGTCCATGGACCTATTCTTTCTGGAGCTAGACCTTGTCCTGTGGGCATACTCTTTATGATCCCTTGACTAAGGAACACCGGAGGTTGATTCCTTTCGCCTCCCTTTTGAGGTGCTTGGTCTAATCCTCAAATTCAACCACTGTCTAGTCCTCTCTATAACATTTTGGGTTACTGAATCTATGTCTACCTCCTCCTGTCTAGACCATCTTATTGGAGAAAGAGGCTTCTTACCAATTTCCTGCTCTTTATATGTTGGGTCTAGTAATTCACCATCATCCCTCAATTCTTTAGGGAGATTAGTTTCTATTTCAAAATTTCATATCTGTGGAACTGAGGGTCTAGAATAATTTTTCTCTCTGACTTCAAAACTGTCTTGGAGGTTAGTCCAAAAATCCTCCAACCTTGGCTTATTCCCATCATATACTTTTGGCATTATTTGCTTTAGTTTACCATATGGGTCATAACATTCCCGAGCATAATTAAACTCCCTTAGATGTAGATCTTGCAACTCTTTCTCTACCGACTTTGCTACTTGAAATTTTGAACAAGAAAAATAACCAATCGAAATAGAAAAATCAACACCTATCTTGTGTTTTGAAGATAACAAAGATTATAGCCCAAGCATCTGCCTAACATACTCTAAGAGTATGATTCTGTCAATACAGTATCTGGGGAGTAGCATGGGGTTCCCCATGAATTCACTAACCCTGATGTATGTGGAACGTTGGCTCTGAATGAACCAACATGTCCATTCCCTGATTCTTGTCATGGCCTCTAGCCTTATTCTGTACCCTATATCACCTATGAGTTTTATTATAACGGGGAAGAGGAAGGCATCATTTATTCTCTTTAAATGTGTCTTTGCATTGCTCAGTAGGAGTTGACTATAATACTCCCACACATTCTTTTGTCCATCTTCATCTCCGAGCTAGCCTTTTGTTTGCAACCCTGGAAATTTGCCTACACGGGCAGCTACCCAAATAACATATGAGGTGAAGATTAATTTATTTGTTCTATGCACATCAACTAATTGCTTATGTATGTTTTCCGACAATATTTGATCCCAATCAAAGTATCATTTCCTGATCAAAATAGTTGTCATGAATTGGAACATCCAAGGATGGAAATGTTGGCAATTTGTCTTGTCGAAGGCCTTGCTCAGCATAATGATTAGGTCTTGTTGTAGCTCCTTGAAATCAACCCTTAGAATGTCATTGGCCTTCAATCCTATCTTTCTCTCCTCTTCAAGCCAATTTTCATTCATGTGTCTTTTACAAGAGGCGGTATCGTTATTCCACACCTCTCCAGCTTTCTCCTCGGTTGTCAACAACATCTCTTCCTCCCTTGAAAGAATGTCAAATACAAACCCTAACATATCTACTGACAAATCTACTATAATTTTGCCTCGATCATCTGGGCACTTCCTAGTCTCTGCGTTATAGAATTATGCAATCGTCATGATGAATTTGGGGGCTTGGATAGATTATGCAAAAATGGTAGCCTCTACTAGCCCTGATCCTTAATTCTCCTTAAAGGGGCCTCCAACCTCGGCCTATCCAGTTGTGTCCTGATGTCTTCTATTTCAATGTGTCTGAATTCAGTATCTGTCACCCATTTAATCTGATCATCCAGCTTGGAACCATAAACCTGCCCTTGATAGTGGTATTTCATGGTTGTGGGGAGTCTATCCAATTCCTTTTCTTTCTTGTTGGAGGTTGATTCCATCTGATTGCTCTGATCTACAAGAAAGAACCATAAATTATCCTATCACATTAAAAAAATATCAATAATATCACCCACTTCGGGACTCCAGAGTTCTGGAGTTTCGAGGTGAGTAACTCCTTCTAGAACAACTGACTTCGGAACTCCAGGGGTCCAAGGTTCTGAGGTCAGAATAGGCTAAAATAATATGGCTCAGAACTCCAGGGTTACGAGGTAGACAAAACATTGGAGTTCGGAAAACATTAGAGGCCGAAACTATGGGGTTCCAGGGTTCCGAGGTTGACTAGTTAACATGGCTCATTCGGGGCTTCGGGGTTCCGAAGTCCCGGGGTATTTTAAATGACAGCCCAAAACATGATCCAGAACTCTAGGGTTCCAAGTTGGAAACAGTATGGCTGTAAAGGATCAAGAAAATTTGGAACTCCAGGGTTTCGGGGTTCCGAGGTTGGGAGGTAATTCATCGTAGAGGGTGGTTCGGAACCTAGAGGATCTGAAGTTTTGGGATGAAGGCGTGACCCAAACAAAGATCAACCTCGAGACTCTAGGGTTCTGAGGTGAAGAGAACTACAGAGTTTGAAACTCTGGAGTTTCGAGGTTTAAAAACCTAGGGCAGGCGGGAAAAAACACGCAAAATGAGGAAAACCAAAAAGAAAAATCTATGCTAAAAAAATAGAAAATCTAAACAAAAAAATATAAAGAGTGAGAAAACCCACCAACCTGGCAGAAGAAAACCCACAAAGAACTTGGCAACACAGAGGCGCAAAGTTGGGAGATCACAGCTGGGAGGCTAGAATGATAGGGAGATTGAGTGAGAAGTTACTCAATAAGTCTAAATTGGTTTAATTTGTCAAGTGGACCCAAGGATAATATTTTTCTTTTGTTTTCAATTAGTGTTTGGCAACATCAAACTTCAACACCCACACCTCTCCTCAAGCAACCAACCTATTGTGTGTTATACAACTTTGTTCTAGCTTGCTTCCTCAATGTTACTCAAATCCTCCACCATAGGTCCACACCCCAAAATGATGTCTTTACTATCAAAATTTATTGAATTAGGCCCATTTGTGTGTGTTCAATTGTCTTTCAAAAGTTTTGAAGGTTCTAGCGCCCTTGAAGTAATCGGGTTCACCTTTTTGTCAAAACAGGCTAAAAAGGCTACTAGCCCGTGGAGGCCTAATTAGAGTGATTTTTGCTTGTATGGTGCAACGATGGCCAAAAAAATCATGGAACCTGACTTGGGAGGTTTCAACAAGGTCTAAACTCAAGTATTTTCATGGTTTTAGCTCCTGAGAAGATGGTATAATGACTGTCCACATTTTTAGGCAAGAAAGTAGGGTTTTGAGAGGGTTTTTCTCATGTAACAAAGGATGTCTCTTCTAAATCACCAACAAAGCTTCTAAATTCTTGTAGAACTTCTGCCACATCATTTATAACAATCCTCCAACACTTCCATGCTTTACATTATAACAAACATTTGCCATACAAACAATAAAGTGATTGTTTTATGCACTATCAGTGCAATTTCACTATTTTTCCTGCACTTTGAAGGGTTGGCAATTCTTAGAAACCTTCACCAAGGTATGTAATAACCTCAAAACACTTTATCAACACCTGTCACAAGATTCCAAGGCATGAACATGTTCATAAAGCAAGTTTGGATCCAAGAAGTCATTAAAATCCCAAAACTGGGTACTTGCTGCCAGCTATAACTCAACACCTTTGCAAGGTGAAATAAACATTGTTTGGAGCTCCAAATACATCTAAAACTCCAAGGAAACTAGTGCAGACCTCTTCCTTTAGTTTTTTCACTCAATTGACCTTTGAGCACAAACTTGTTTGAGTCTTTGTTCACATTGCTAGCCAAATTCATCTCCAACTTGCCTAGCATGAACTCAAAAGCACTTCTTTTGCACAACCCTAGACAAAAAATAAATTATTTACACTATACATGAGCAATAAAACTTTTCTAAGTCCATCCATGGGAGCCCAAACCTGAAATTAGACAAGTTGATGCATTTTGGAGGCCAAAACCCTTGACAGGGCAGTCAAAGAGCAAAAATGAAACAATTTTACAAAACCAACTTCCAAATGCACAACCTACGAAGAAATTACATAAATTGCATTGAATATACACCAAAATCACTATCCAAAAGGTACAGTATGGAAATTTTAAGCCCAGTATGGACTGTTGTACAAAATGAAGCTCAAAACATGAGAAAAGTCAAAAAATTGCTGCCCTTTTGATTAATTATGATAGAAAGTAAAAAATCCAACCCTATACCAAGAAGAGGGAGGCTTATAAATATAATTTTTAGGTGGTTATCAATTCTTGTAAGGACATAAGGCATTTTTATCTTCTTTTTACAAAAAAAGTGTCCAAAATGACAACTTTTACAAGCAAAATGACAACTTTTGTTGCTCCAAGTGGCAATTTGAGCAACCTAACTCAACCAACCTTCCAAAATCACCTAGGAATGATTAAAAAAACTTTCTAAACATGTTTCAATGTTTTCCAAAGCATGGCTAAGCCTATAAGGCGATTTTCCACTTTTTAGCCTTATTTGGCCTAGGAGCACAACACTGACAACTCAAACTTTAAGAAGCAAAACTTGATCTCTCAAGCACAAAATGAGATCAAACACTTATGAAATGACTAAACACAACCTATAACAACATTCAAAACCTATTACAAGACTCACAAATACTTAAGCATGAAAATACTAAAAAGGAGAGTGAAGCATGACTAGGTGCTCCTGCACCATACTCCCCCAAAGACAAAGAAGTCATGTTACTCCTTGAGGAAGAAAAGAAGAAGGAATTCCATACTTAGAGAACTCAGACTCATGTACCCAAGTGGCTTCTGAAAGTGGTTTATCTTTCCACTTGATTAGATGCTCCATGTACACTTGATGGCGAGTCCTCTTGTAAACTCTTGAGTCCAACACTTGTTCAGCTTGAGGAATGGATGGAGGCAAAGGAAGCTCTGAAAGTGACTTGTGAACATCTGAAAATCTATCATCCTCCTTAGGAAGCGGACGTTTGAATGCCACCAAATCTTAAACATTAAAAAATAGGAGACAAAGAAAGATCAGTAGGCAAATCAATTTTATATGCATTAGAACCATACTTAGCCAATATCTTGCAAGGACCCATCCGCCTCATTTGGAGCTTGTTGGGAACTCCCTTTTTCAATCTAGACTTGTTCAAATGTACCATCACAAAGTCCCCAACAGAAAATTGAACATCCCTCTTTGATGCATCCACTCTAGCTTTCACCTTTTGTGAGGTATCTTGAAGAGTCTTTCTCACTTGCTCATGAACTTCCTTCATTGATTGAGCCATGTCATCTACTGTACCACTCTTTGGCTGCATGTTACCAAGATCCCTTAACTCCATGACACCCCTTGGGTGCATACCATAAACAATCTCAAAGGGACTCTTACCAGTGGACCTATTAACACTATCATTGTATGAAAATTCTGCCTGATGGATGAGTTGATCCCAACTTTGGCCATATTCAATTGTCAAACACCTTAAGAGGTTTCCAAGAGTCCTATTGACCACCTCAATTTGGCCATTGGTCTGTGGGTGATAAGATGAGCCAAAAGAAAGATTAGTACCCAATCTTTTCCACAATGTCTTCCAAAAATGGCCAAGAAACTTAACATCTCTATCAGAAACAATGCTAGAAGGTAATCCATGGATTCTAATCACTTCCTTGAAAAACAAATAGGCTATATGACTAGCATCATGTGTATTCTTGCAAGGAATGAAGTGTGCCATTTTACTAAATCTATCCATAATCACAAAAGTGCTATCAAAACTAGCTTGAGTCTTAGGTAAGCCTACTACAAAATCCATGCTAACACATTCCCAAGGCCTTGTAGGAATTGGAAGAGGCTGATAAAGACCAGCATTAGAAGTATTACCTTTTTCTTTCGGACAAACCATACATTCCTCCACATACCTTATGACATCTCGCTGCATTGTAGGCCAATAATAAAAATGTTGCACCAACTCCAATGTTTTGTTGAGACCAAAATGTCCACTCAAACACCCATCGTGCTTTTCTTGAATCAGATTCTCCCTCATTGAGCTTTTTGGAACACGTAGCTACCCACCTTTAAACAACAAACCATTTTGCAAAGTATAATCAGCATATTCACTATGAAAAGAATTATCAAATGCTTGGTAAACCTTGTAGATGGCTACAAAATCTTCATCATCAAGATACATTTCTTTGAAGCATTCTATGCCAATACTTTGAACCTGTACTTCCTGCACTGTTAGAAGCCTTCTACTCAAAGCATCTGCTACAATATTGCATTGTCATTTCTTGTGCTTGAGAGTAAAAGTGTAATATTGTAATAACTCAACCCATTTAACATGCCTATGATTTAACTTATCTTGTGAATTCAAGAAACTCAAAGCCTGATTATCTGTATAAACAACAAACTCCTTTGGAATCAAATAATGTCTACACTTTCTAAGTGATTGAACTAAAGCATAGAGTTCCAAATCAGAGGAAGAGTACTTCTTCTTAGCATCATTCAATTTTTCACTAAAGAAAGCTACAGGTCTATTATCCTGACTCAACATTGCACCTACTGCAATATTACTAGCATCACATTCAATAGTAAATAACTTGTCAAAACTAGGAAGTATAAGCACTGGTTGAGAAGCAACCTTGGTTTTCAAAATTTCAAACCCCTTATTTGTTGCATCTGTCCACTGAAACTTTACCTTAGCTCCACCTTTTATAGTATCAAGCATTGGTGTAGAAATTTCACTAAACCCTCTGATGAACTTCCTGTAGAACTATGCCAGACCATGAAAACTTCGGACATCACTTGTTGATTTGGGTGTAGGCCAATTTGTGATGGCTTCCACCTTGGTTTTATCCATTTTCAAATCTCGACCTAAGATCACAAAGCCAAGATAAACCAATTCTTGTTTCATAAAATCATACTTTTCCAAATTGATTGTTAGTTGTTCATCATATAATTTGTTCAAAACAATTTCAAGATGCTTCAAATGCTCTTCTTGAGTTTTACTGAAAATTAGAATGTCATCTAAGTACACCACTACAAATTTACCAATTAAATCATGCAATACTAAACTTGAACTCACAAATGAGCTCAAAAAAGTTCATTTGTCCTATTTATACCCCCCCCCATACTTTGTCCATACGGTCGCCTTAAACACGACCTCGGGAGTCTGGGGTTTCGGACTTCAGACATGGAAAACATGAAAATTGAAAGCACACCAAAGAACTCAACTCAGGACTCCGAGGTTCCGGGGTACCAAGGCGAAAACAAAGCAAGACACCTTGGGACTCTGGGGTTTCGGAGTTCCAAGGTAAAAATAGAACACAATTAATAGAACACGAAGAACTCAGAATTTTGAGACTTTGGGATTCCAAGGCTTCCACAAAAAGAAAAAGGAAAGACCTCGAAACTTCAAGGTTCTGGGGTTCCGAGGTAAAACACAAAAACAAAAGCCAACCTCAGAACTGTGGGGCTCTAGGGTTCCGGGGTGAACTTCAAAAACCAAGAAAAGAGCATCTCAGGACTCCGAGGTTCTGAGGTGCAAAAGGCAAAAAAACATAAAACTAAAACAAAAGAGAGGGGACCCATATTTTCAAGACAAGGAAATTAATGGGGCTAGGTATGCAAGGCATAACAAGTCTCCATCTGAATCTTCCATACCCTGTAATTTGTTCCATCAAGCCTATGAATTTCTCTCCGGAAAACAGCTGCAAATATATTTGATGAACTTGAACTGCTAGATGCCATAGGATCTTCCTCAAGCATTTAAGCTTCTGCAGAGAGGACCAAGCTCTGATACCAATTGTTAGACAACTCAAATAACTAGAGAGCAACTGAGAGGGGGGGGTGAATAAGTTGTCCTCAGATAACAGAAATTTAAGAATTCAAAATCTTATTATCGGAACACATAAACTCAATATCAAAATAACAAATATAATAATTAAACATAAGCATAAATCACATAATGGTTACCATCCATCTATAACACAAGACACCAAGATTTGAACGTTGAAAACCGGGTAAAGGGAAAAACCACGGTGGGAAGCCTACCCACAGTCAGATAATACTTTTGCAGTATGTGACTACAATATGAGAGGTCTACACATGCAGGAAGGAGAACAGCCTAGAGTGCACTGCTCATCACAAAAAAGGAGCCTCGCTGACTACAAAAACATCAAACTACAATCTAGAAAGAAAAGTGAACTGCAAGTATAGCATATCCTATGCCTAAGTACAGTTCTGGTTAAGCTCAGTACCGGGGGCCTTAAACCTCTCTTATAAACCCAATTCGATCACCTATGATCAACCAAACCTTCTACATATGTTTACAACATTATTCGCACACAGATCATCCCATAACCTTTTCCTCTGATCTACAAAGAGCTTACATCATATTTATACCAACCTGGGACCTAAACAATTAGTTTGGCCACCAAAAATATAATACAATAAGTTCATAACATAAACCTGTAATGCAATGATCAACCAAGTCGGCTTAGGCCGAAAACAATATAATCCAATCCTTAAATCTCACTGGTAATGCATTAGGAACATCCTCCAACACGTTACAGAAACCGGTCCATAACCTAGATAACACCGGACCCAAAATAGGTCGCCATAAACCAAATCCAACAGCACCAATGAACTAGAACATGAACAAGATAAGCAAGAGCATCCTGAAACCCATCTAGAAGCCGCACCAACACCACTTATCACATGCATCAAAAGATCTTCAACAAATCTCTGTCAGTTAAAACCCTTACCGGTGACCAAAAGGCTTACTAGAACAAATGATAGCTCTTGAGTCATCAAATCCCTAACCAACTAATCATGATACACATTTGAATAGCATGAATGACATATCCAAACCAATTCCACAAAACAAAGCATATCGGATCTATAGTGTCATAAAATTGCGCCTCCTGCAATTTTAACCATATTTGAGGTCCTCACCTTGGCGATGACACCCTTCTTTCTCACCAAGACCTATTTATGCATTTTCACCCTTGACCCCTTCTTGTTTGATCCCTGAGGTAGCCTCAGGACCCTGTGTGGGCCCCAAGATAGGATAGGACAGGGGCGTGGTGCCCCTATCCCACCCTCTTAAGGTCGCCCCAAGATACGTCCCCTGACCCATCTGCACTTCGGGATCCTAAATCTCCCCGATGTCGGCCTTTTATGAGATGAATTAATCTTCAAGAGGCATCTATAAAAGGGAGTTGGTTTTCTCATTTGCATAAGGAGAAATGGGAGGCGAATTTCAATCGAAGGGGTGATAAGAAAGCATAGGTGGAGATATACATCATCAAGCATTCAAGTCTTCTTCATTTATCCATTGGAGAAACATTACAACATTAATTTGCAAGCATGTGTATGTGCTAGGTTTTTTTCATGTTACATGCCATTTCATGCAACACGTGTGATTACATTCAAGAAGCAAAGCAATCATCATCAACAAGTTGCAGATCTACAAGGTACACATTTCCATTGTTTACATTCAAGTATTTTTAATTACTTTCTTTCAAGGTCAATTCGTCAACCAGGGTTTGAATGAGGCGAACCCATAACCACAACTCCTTTTCCTCTCTTTTATGCATGTAGGTTGCAGGTGCGCAACTGTAATTGCAGGTTTGGGCTTCATTTACAAAGACGAAAGAACTCTTTTTCATTTCGCGGATTTTGTGGAGGATCATATACACTCCCGCCATGGTCCTGATGAATTTTCTCCAAATGTACAGGGCAGATTCGTATCAGTCTAGTTAGCTTAGCAAAAGTTACAGCACGATCCCGAACTTGTAGCCCCTCATTTCCCCTCTCTTTTCAACATAGTCAACAAGTCAACTTTCTCATTTACAAAAGAGGTTAAATCACACTTCAACCCTTGCAATCCACTTGGAATTCACATCCTTGTCTCTCATATTTGGATCTAGTGGATTCAAGCCCCTCTTTTGAATGTAAAGTATCTCCAAGTGAAAATCATCCTATTGGCTTCCTTTCTCTCTCGTAGGTGGGGAGTCACTAGGATCCAATTTTCCACTTTACATTTTGGTGAACCCAACATCTTATACATTAATTATGATTTCTCATTCTTAGATCTGATTAATTGCAATTTGAATTTCAAATTTTCATTTTCAAGTTTGATCAATTTGCAAATTTTAGAGGTTAATTGCATAAAAACCCTAATTTTTCATTTTGAGGAAATTAAGCTTGTGAAGTGCAACATTTTAATTGCTTGTTTCAGATCTAATTTCTATTTCAAAATTAAAATTAAAATCTGTCTCTTTATTCTAAAAATTCAGTGGTTAAATCATAAAACCCTAATTTTTAAGATCTTTCTATTTTCGACCTTTGATTGCGAATTTGACCGATCTAGGCATCTCCAAATCAGTTGCTTTTTTGGATTCTGAAATAATATCATAATACCTATCCTCCCTAAAAATTCAAAAAAAATTGGTCAGACCGTGTGCACTTTCACCACGATCCTTGACTTTTTTCCCGAAATTTTACGAGACAGAATTGACTGTGTTTTTCTGCTTAAATCCAGAAAATTGGCGTACTTTATCAATTTTAACACCCTCTAAAGTTGAACACAAATTCAAATTCAAATTTGCAGTTCAAATTCCATTTTCCCTCTATTAAATTTCCTATGCATGTATGGGGTGAACATTATTATTGTTTGACCATCAATGAATATGGAGTTCTTATCTTATTTTGCTAATTCAATTTCGAGTTACATTAAAGATATTCATGATGTTCCCCTTCATGCATATGATGATAATTTAGTTCTCCCTTTCATTCATAGCTATGATTTACCTTCTCCCAAAATTGATCTCATTAATGAGGGTACATTGGTGCAAAAAGGGGATATGGACACTTCTTTCAAAGATCTCCCTCCTAAAGATGAATCTTTGGAAATTTTTGTTCCTTCTTCTCTTAAAAAGTATCTCCCTCATAAGGATTATTTGGTACAAGAGGATGATATTATAACTACTTATCCTAGTGATACCATACCTTATTTTCATGAATTTCCCTCTAAAGATGAAGCATTAATTACATATGATGGTCCTTTTTCTAATGAGTGTCTTGAACATAAAGATACCTTAGAGCAAGAGGATGTTATTATTTCTCATTGTAATGCTCTCTCTCCCAAAAATCAAGAGCCTAAAAAAAATCAAATCAATTCCATTCATGTCCCTACAAAACCAAAAAAAATTCCCGATTATCATGTTGTGCCTTACACATATACTAATGAGGTAGTTGATGAGAACATCAGTGAAGCATCATATGCTTTCTTAGTTCCTACAATCCTCTCTTCAATTCACTCAAGTACATCATCTCCTACCCAAGAAGTTCCTAAAGAAGAACTCTTAGAGGATGATTGGGGTTCCTTAGATTTCACTCCTACCTTTTCTAGAAAGTCTAAGATGCCTAAATTTCATATTCCACATTTTTCTCCTCACACAAATATTGAAATTGATTGGGCCTCTTTAAACTTCAATCCCATTCCCCCTAAGAGTGAACCCTATTTTGAACACACACATGGATACAATGGCCAAATTTTTGAATGTGAGCGAGCAAGTCATGAGAAATTACACTTTCCTTGGTCAACATCTTCTTCTCCATTGTCTTGTAAACCCACATCTTCTCATTCTAATTTTGAGTTACAACAAGAATATGTGTTGACCAATCTTCTAAATTCCAAATTCATATCTCCTCTTCATCCTAAATGAAGAAGAAAACATAAACAACATTCTAAGATTTCTTCTTTTTGTAAATATCGTCAAACCCATGGCCATTCTACTAATGAGTGTCAAGCTTTGAAAACACAAATACAACATTACATTGATTTGGGCATTTTAAAAATAACATCTAACAATGAATGGCATATTCATCATGATCATTTAAAATAACATTCAAGTTCCTATTATGTTGCACCTCACTATGTGACATAGTTATCCTACCTATTGGGAGCTCCTTGTCATTCATAGTGGTACAATTTCAGGTGCAATCATACTTAGTGAGAAACATAATAGTCTATTTATTTTTGCCTCTATGCTTGGGGGGCAATAATATTTCTTTTCCTCTTTCTAGGGTTTCACAGTTTTCTTCATGGAGTACATTATTCATAAACTTGATGTCCTTTCTTGCATGGAGTTCTCCTTCATGTGAGTGCATGTATGTTCCATGAGTGGGATCTTCTCCTTACTTGAAATGGTACGTCTATTATGAACAATCTCTCCTTAGAGAGCCTTTGTGAACCTTCTTCTTCTTTCTCTCTCTTTGCAAATTCTCTCTTCTATTGCATTATTCATAAACTTGATGTCCTTTCTAGCATGGAGTATTCCTTCATGTGAGCGCATGTATGTTGCATGAGTGGGATCTTCTCCTTGCTTGAAATGGTACGTCTATTATGAAAAATCTCTTCTTAGAGGTCTTTTGTGAACCTTCTTCTTATTTTTCTCTCTTTTAAAATTACATCTTCTATTGTGTTATTCATAACTTGATGTCCTTTCTTCAATGGAGTTATCCTTCATGTGAGTTCATGTTTGTTCCGTGGTTAGGATGTATTCCTTGCTTGAAACGGTGCGTCTTTTATGAGTAATATCTCTCTAGAAGTTGGGTAATACTTCTCATTGTCCTACACTTGGGGGGGAATGATCTCTCTCCCTCTCTCTTTCTCTAAGAATCCATTGTTCCCTATTGTGTGGATGGTGTGAGTTTTATTACTTGATGTCATTCCTTGTGCAAAATTTTTGGTTGTTTGCTCAAGGATTCTCTCTTATAGAAGAGGTGTAAGTCCTTGATTACAAGCTCTTTTTCCACTTGATAATGTACATCTATGATAAATTCACTCATCCCTCTTGGGGCTAAACGTGAGTCATCCTTCATCAAGAATCCCTTTCACCTAGCAATAGGAGGAAGGATTGCATTCCTATTCTCTTATGTGCTTCATTCTAGAAGATGTTATATTTGTCTAAGACAACTCCTCTTAGGGGTAGATATCTTTTGAACAAAGATCTCTTGTCCTCCAAGGATCACCTTTACACTTACAGCAAAATATCTCTTTTCAACTATATTATCCTTCCTTGAAGAGTATTCCCTCTCTTGCTTGGATTTATGACATTGTTGCATAACGGATATCTTCTTTGTGATGAAGGTAGGTATCCTTGTTCTTATTTCCTTAAGATATCAACATTAGCCTATGTTGACATCTTAAGGGGGGGCACCCACACTGCTCCTTTGTACTATACTTCTCTCATGCATTATACAGTGGGAAATTCTTGGAACCAGAGGGAAGCCTCTTAGACCAAGATGTCATCACTTTTCTCTTGTGCAGTGGGTCATTCTCAGAACCAGAGCATAGCCTCTTAGAGCGAGATGACGCCACTTTTTGCATGGTGATTATTCTCAGAACCATAGTGTAGACTCTTGGAGCGAGATATCACGCCTTTCTTGACACGTACTATACATTTTATACAGGTTGTAGCTTACTCAGGCATAGACTCCTATGAGGCGCTTCCAACCTCACTTGCACACACACACACTTGAGGTTGGGTGGAACTAATGGTGTTCCCACTCTCTTCCCTTACATGGATCACCTAGACAGGCTCTAGGTGTGAGATTTTCCATGTCCTTCTTTCCATGGATCACCTAGTTTTAGGGGTGAGACGTCCATGGTTTATTTCTTCTTCGCCTTTCTTATCATGGATCACCAAAGTGTGCATTCATGTCCTCTCTCTTCTTCCTCTCATGAACCCATAGTTTTTCTATTGATGGTTCATTAATGATGTCATCTTTTCTCATTTATGTGATCGTGTGTGTTTATGTGGTGCCATTGGTCTTTGTGTCATGATTAGTTGTTGAGATATTTGAGTATCGAGGTCTCTTCGGCTAGTTGGTTTGTCGTCTTATGTCTTGTGTCTGTTGTGTGTATTTTGTGCCTCTTGTTCCTTTTTATTTTGTGTGCTCTTGCATATGTTTGAGTGAGTTAAGATCCTAAGATTGGAGGCTTGGTTCCTCAAGATTGGTGACATCTTATGCTCCTTGTGATCTTGCTCTACATCTCTCATCTTCATCTCTCTCTTTCTTCTACTTTACCGGTAGTAGCAGCATAAGCCATACTCCTGTTAAAGTGGGGGCTAAATGCAGTGTCATAAAATTGTGCCTCCTGCAATTTTAACCACATCCAACGTCCTCACCTTGGTGATGACACCCTCTTTTCTAACCAAGACCTATTTATGCATTTTCACCCCTTCACCCCTTCCTGTTTGAGCCCTGAGGTAGCCTCAGGACCCTGTCTGGGCCCCAAGATAGGGCAGGATAGGGGCATGTCACCTTTGCCCCACCCTCTTAAGGTGGCCCCAAGATAGGTCCCCCCGTCCCCATCTATACTTTGGGATCCTAAATCTCCCTGATGTCAACCTTTTATGAGATGAATTCATCTTCAAGAGGCATGTATACAAGAGAGTTGGTTTTCTCATTTGAATAAGGAGAAATGGGAGGCAAATTTCAAGCGAAGGGATGATAAGCAAGCATAAGCAAAGATATACATCATCAAGCATTCAAGCATTCAAGTCTTCTTCATTCATCCATTGGAGAAACATTACAACATTCATTTGCAAGCATGTGTATGTGTTAGGGTTTTGTCATGTTACATGCCATTTCATGCAACACTTGTGATTACATTCAAGAAGCAAAGCAATCATCATCAACAAGTTACAGATCTACAATGTATACATTTCCATTGTTTACATTCAAGCATTTGCAATTACTTTCTTTCAAGGTTGATTCCTCAACCGGGGTTTGACTGAGGCAAACCCCTATCCACAACCCCTTTTCCTCTCTTTTCTGTGTGTAGGTTGTAGGTGTGCATTTGTAATTGCAGGTTTGGGCTTCATTTGTAGAGACAGGAGAACCCTTTTCATTTTGCGGATTTTGTGGAGGACCATGTACACTCTTGCCATGGTCCCGACGACTTTTCTCCAAATTTACAGGGCAGATCCGTATCAGTCTAGTTAGCTCATATCCAAAGTTACAGTGCGATCCTGAACTGGTAGCCCCTCATTTCACTCATTTCCCCTCTCTTTTCCGTATAGTCAACAAGTCAACTTTCTCATTTACAAAAGAGGGTAAATCACACTTCAACCCTTGCAATCCACTTGGAATTCACATCCTTGTTTTCCTCGGATTTGGATCTAGTGGATTCAAGCCCCTCTTTTGAATGTAAATTATCTCCAAGTGAAAATAATCCTAGTGGCTTCCTTTCTCTCTCCTAGGTGGGGAGTCACTAGGATCCAATTTTCCACTTTACAATATCGTACCGGATCAATATCATAAACCACCACTCTATCGAAACCAACTGGAAACCGGTAAACAACCAAAACAACCAGTGTTGTCAACAATGGCAAAACATCAATGCAACACATAATCAATTCCTCCAAATTGGGCTACTAGAGGATTTCAACCCTTCTTCTGATTCTTTCAATATTATTCTGATCTAGGTTTGGTTACCCTCTCTCTCTCTTCACCTTTGGGTTGACTCTTCTTGTTGAAGTTAAGAACACTCTTGGGGTTTTTCTGATGGTGGATAATGCATCATCGGATATTATTCACTCCACTTATGCCCGCATTTTGGTTGATATGGATGTGTCTAAGGGGTTTCCTACGGAGATTTCAATCAAATCTTCCAAAGGCTCTTGGATTCAATCCTTGGATTATGAAGGTATTCCCTTCAAATGTAGATGATGTTTTAAAATGGCACATGTGGTTTCTTAGTGTGGAACTCAAAAAAATAAGTCTTTGGCTTCATGGTGGAAAGATGCTTCTACCCATCACTATATGGTTGTTAAGAAATCTAGCTCCACTCGGAGTTTCTCCTGGGTGGTTGCGCAGGACCCTCTCTACTCTATGACCTCTTCTCAATCGTCTCCAATTTCTATTGGTGGGGTGGCTTCGATTGTGCCTCAGTGTGAGGCCCCCTCTTAGGCATATTTGTCTCCTGTTGGTCTGGTTGTTGAGGTTGGTTTTCTTCCTTCTTCCCTTCCTATTGTTTCTTCGATGGCGTTGGGGAATACTTTTGGCATTGTTGCTTCTTATTCCCCTATTGTCTCTGATTTAGTGGGAGGCATTGGCCTACCTACTCATGTTGGGGCCCTCTCTATGATGCATTATCTTGATTGGTAGGAGGCTCCTACTAAGGTTGAAGAGGACTGGATTACTGTTAAAGGAAAAAAAATCTAAGATATTTGGGCCTTCTTTTGACTTGACTCTTCATTCCCACAAGGGTGGAACTAAATTCAAATCCTCATTTTTCTTTTTGGTGGGTTTCTAGATGGAGTTTCTCTTGTCTTCTCTCTTATCTTCTATTGCTTGTTGGTTTTTTGGTAGCTTTTCTCTCAGGTTATGGGAGTGTGTTGGTAAAACCCATTTTGTGGACTTGGTCCTGTCTCTTTCCTTGTCTCACTTTGTCTCTGCCCCGTCGGTATTACTTTATATTTGTCTTCTATGGGGTTGTTTTATTGTTGTCATTGGTTTGGGCTTAATCTCTTGTTAAGTCTAAATGGATCTTCTTTTGTAAAGGGTTTCGATTCCCTTCAAAACCTATTTTTTCCTTAATCCAAAACAATTATTAAACTATAATTATTTCAAATGGGATATACTTAATAAAATATATTATATATAAGATTTTATAACCTTATATTTAAAACAATACATAAATGTTTTAAGGGTGTGACCCCTCATAATATTGTGTTCTATCGTATTTCTATAATAGAAATCAAAAGGAGTTTCTACATTAAAAAATCAAAAGATATTTTACATGAGGATTGAATTTATATTTATACAATGGTGGGAGCTTGTTGTGCAATTGCAAAAAAGGGAGCCTAGGAAAATTTACAAATAATAAATAATAAAGCAAAAGGGACAAATGTCAAAAGGGCCACAACATTTACTAGATGATGTTTAGATGATACCAAATTGGCTACTAAGAGGACGCATAGGGTGGTTTGATAATCAACCATAACTAGTCATATCCATGATGGACTCCACTAAATGCATACACCACCTTTTGTATTTTAGTGTAAGGTGATCATGGACTTAAAGAGAGAATAGATATTATTCATCTTAATCAATGGTTAGTATAGTAGTGGAGGGGCATGTCAAACATAAGGTGAAAACAACCACAGTGAATTGATATCATTTGACTAGGGGTTAAACAAGCTTGGTGGGATGAAAAACAATATTGACATCATAAGGAGAAGAGGTAGCTTTTGAGTGGAGATATTCAAGGAGGCTTGTATTCATTTTGTAATGGATAGCCTAAGAAGCTCCAAAATGTAAGATTTATTTTGACATCAATGGCTGGAACAATTAGAGAAATCATAATGTGGTAATAGATTCAAAAGATCTTGAAGAAAGGAGGAGGTATAATGGAGTTTGATGCAATAGAGGAGAGATGATATGAGAAGACTTGTATTGTTAGATGATACCATAGATTAATGGATGGTCAATCTTCAAGGATGTTATCATGGTGATGGTATAAAAAACTTCAAAAATAGAAGAGACAACATTTCGTGATGCCCATTACGATGATAGTAATTCCAAAGAGAACTATTGGTGTTATTTGATGCAATACTGAATGTACATGCAAGAATTTGTTCTTGCTAAGTTGTCAAAACGATGTGAGAGGTTGTCAAACTCATTAAAGGAGAATGATAAGGCCCGCATAAATAGGAGGCTTGCAAACAAAGAAAATTTTGAAATCATTGGATGCAACACTAAAAGATTTTCAAAGAGAATAAATACTCATCCAAAATAGTGAACAAGGTCACAACTAGCACCGAGGCACCAAGACCCAAAAGGAAGGCATCATACAAACCAGGCTACTCATGGTTCAAATGTTGAGTCATGAAAATCACTTGAAAGATTTGGTATTTGAAAATGAGAGCCCCACATACCAAAACAAAGATATGAGGCTCAAAGAAAAAAAAAAAGAGAGAGAACTTGAGATATATATTTGTGATAGCATGGATTGACTCAAAGGGAGGGTGTGAGTGACTCATAAGGGCATCTTGCTCAAAGCATGGAAATCATAGAAATTTTATCCACTAGGATTAGAGTCACGTGCATGGAACAAAATTATAAAATTTATTTCATTCTTCTCATTCATTATAGGTGGATAGGGTTGCAAGAAATATCGGCATACATAAATACGGTTGATCGCCCCACTATATGAGAAATTTGATACTAATAGCCCTTTCTAGTGATGGTAGGTCTTGATTGGTCTAAACATGTACTTTAAGAGGTGTCATAGGCTATCCTCCTTCCATATAGTCATGTACCAATTTGTGAAGATAGGAATCAAGAGGGGAAATAATGAGATTGAAAGGAAATACCTATAAAGGCCAAACCAAACAAGCAATCAACCACATTTTGACAAAAAAAATCCTTGGATAGTAGGATGCTATCAGGTTCCACATTTTATTGCATCTAGAGGGATAAAGTATGGTGTCAAAGGTACAAAACCTAGGGAACATATGTGGGTTGGGATTTTCATCTTCAAAATCTCTAGCAACCTTAGAAGATTTGTAGCACTATAAATAGTTGTCAATATGTCAAGTTTAATTCTATAGAATGTTGGGTAGTTATGAGCTCCAGTAGAGGGGAAAGTATGGTTTAGGAAGTTCCATATTGGATAACAAGTATAGACCAAATTATTGTGGAAGGTTGATAATGAACTCACAACTAGAATTTATCGCATACCTTAAATGTGAGGTGTCATGGCACCATTTGCATTTTTATTGTTGTTGTGTACAATTTTGTTGAACCTATTAGTGTAGATCCTAGATGTGTTGGAAAAACTTTTGTGCCTTGTTGACTTCTTGTTCATGTGTGCATGTCTCCAATGTGGATGGAGAGTTGTAGGATTTGTCAGGAGATGTGAGTTGGAACACAAGGCATGTCTAGAAGGATTATGCTTTGTTAAATTGTGAGCTTTGTTGTAGGCACAATGGATCTAGAAGACGAACTATTTTTTATTAGGGAAAAAACGAGTTTTGAAGGGACCCGAAACCCTTTACAACCAAAAAAAGATAGGATCTGGAAACCTCAACCAGCAATTTGTCCGAATAAAAGGAATAGGAAAGCACCAGACAACCATGGGTAAAAAGGACACCCATCACCAAAAACAACAAAGCTGCAGAAAGAGCAACCTGCAGCCAACCAAACACCATCCCCTACCCAAGAACCATCAAGGTTTACATTTAGAATTGCTCTTATGGGATCAGAGAGTCATATCGAAAGAAGGCTTAAAGGACTTAGCTTTTTTTCCTTTAACAGAAATCCATCCCTCTTCCACTCGTGTTACCTAACATGCGAATCCAGCACACCAAAATCCTAAGAGAGAGCCAGCAGCCGCTGTCTCAGCCTTACCAGAACCAACGAATAGCAAAGGCAAAACCCCAGCATCACCAAACTACTGCAATCTGACAGACACAGCATCACCAGACTACTGCAATTCGACAGACACAGCCTCACCAGAACCAACAGACGGCAAAACCCTAGCATCAGCAGGCAAGTTAGCAGATTTGGTAAAAATGGGAGTACCAGCCAAATCATTATCACTAGAAGAAGCCTCTTGAGTCTCCTTCACACGGGAGACATCAAGAGACACATGCACAATTTTAGCAGCCCCACCAAGAGAGACAATTGGAGGGGATGCCTCAGGATCCTATGGTTCCAAAGCAACCACCTCAGAAAAACTCCTAGGTTGATCGGGTAACTTTGACACTATATAATGTTGTATCGATGTGCCTTTCCACCATGTAGCCTTAGTTTCCATTTTCTCAAACCCACAATGCTCAACAGCATGCCCAATTTTAAAACATCTTTTGCAGCGAAAGGGAATCCCTTCATAGTCCAAAGATTGGACCCAAGAACCCTTTGAAGAATTAAGTAAAATTTCAGCAGGCAGCCCATTTGAGATATCCAGGTCAACAAGTATGCGGGCAAATTTGGAGTGGAAAATATCAAAGGATTCAACATCCACCATCAGAAAATCACCAAGGGCATCTCCCACTTCCTCTAAAAGAGAATCATTCCATAAATGAAGTGGGAGATTAGGAACTCAAACCCAAGTCGGAATCTTATTAAACATTTTAGTGTGCCAAGGCTTAATCATCAACAAAAATTTATCTTCCCGGCTAAAAAAGTGATCACATAAAATTTTGTCCTTATCCTAGGCATTATCAAACTTTGCAATGAAAAAACCCTTAGCCATGGGGAAAATATGAACTTTACCCGTGATAAGAGGCTCCCAGTGTTCACATATCCAAGTGTGCAGTTGACGAAGAGAAGGCCAAAACCCCCTAAAGCGGCAGATCACACCATGTAAAGAGAGGATAAAAGCATTATAAACAATTTCCTTTGTCGTATCATCTTTCAAATTGACAGAGATGGCCTTAGTAACCGGAACGAACCCACCAAACAGTCTAGGTCGTGACTTCTAAGTCACACCAGGCGACACACCAACAGCACTGGGATGGGAGGACACCGGGGAGGAGCCCATTGCACCCAAAACCCTAGTAGGAGCATCCAAGGGCCGAGAGGCATCAGACTCCCCCCTGGACATGAGGATCCACACCAGGCGTCATCTGAGCATCGCACTGTACAGCCAATGCAATAGCAGAGGAGACGCGAGAAGAGGAGGAAGAGTTTGAAATTTTTTGGGTGAGACATCGTAGACCTTGAGACTTGATGTTCAATCTCACTTATTGTTCATATCTAATATTCACTGTTATATCAAGTGTGTGTATGTGCAATATTATCGATGTGTATTAGGTGCACGAGAGTGCATTTGACCATCTCTATTTGTTTGTCTATCTATGAATGAAAGGTTGTAGACAAATCTAATTATCTAGCATAGTCCACAATATATGCCAAAAATATCTTACAAGCCATGTGTAGCAGTCAAAGACTGTGGATGTTGGTAAGACAAAGTGGAACTTGAAATAGGTGAAGAAGAGATTAGTAAGGATTTTTTTGTATCTAATCGCAGTGCCTATCTTGAAGAATCTATCTACAATAATAAACATCAATTCACTCTAATGCTTTGTAATAGGTAGTGTAGTGAATAAATCCATACTAATGATTCCTAAAGTTGTGGAAAATCCAAAAGAGGGTGTAGAAACTAAGCTTCATGTTACTTGATGTAGCACGCAATGCCTACATACATGTGAGGTTGCTAGAAGTGTTGTTAAAGAACTACTATTTTGGGGGTAACATTGAAGTCTCCAACAATATTTATGTAATGTGATTCCTAGACGAGTCTCTAACATGGCATGTTGTCTAGAATGTAAATATGTTCAAGTTTATAGAGAAGCTTGTCATACATGTATAACTTTTCAACATCTTTGTCTTGTGAGAGATTAGTATAGGCCTATGTGAATTCCACATTTACTATAGGGTGAGTCCCAATCAAAGAAGTCAAGCCATGCATTTGTAGCATTATGAAGAGCATGTGAATAGGTTATTGACTAAGGCAGTCAACTATCTTATTGTCTTTCCTTTCTTATAGTTGATATCTAGATGAAATTGTTGTAGATATGTCATTCACTTTATAGGGTGCACATTTTCTAGATTTTTGTGTATGTAAGAACTAAAGAAGCTTATGATAAAAATGGATGATGGTCTCTTAAGTGATATCATTGCTTAATATCTTGCATGGTGGCATAACTTGTTTTTCATCATTGGAGTATTGTTCAATCATGTTGCTAAAATTATTTGAGTGATCCATGACTAGATTCCATGTTGTGCAAGTATAATGACAAGTTCTTAGTCAAGTGCATCAATCTAGATTTCAAATGGATATACAATGTTTGGCATTGCAAGAACAAGCATTTCATGAAGGCATTGCTTGAGCTCCTCAAAGTTATGTTATTGTACAAGTGTCCATGAGAATGGTGTCTTGGCATCCATGCTCTTATTGAATGACAAGGTGATATGTGAGAAGCTAACTACAAGCTTTCTATATAAGTAAGAGAATCTAAAAAGGATACACAAGTTAGTGAAAACTCTACAATGTTCACCAAACTCAAATTACTTTGATCTTGTCAAGGTTTACAAGTACACCAAATTGGCTAATTATGTATCCCAAGTTTGCATCTATGTGGTCCTACAAGTGCATTTACTATGGTTGGCTTGGAACTTGTTTTGACATAATATATCGAGGACATGTGAGACTTGTTCCAAGTGTTCTTTCTAGTCTTATTATAAATGAGGATATCATACAAGTACACAATGAAAAAATGAGTTATTGAAGGGTCATAAGATGTCATTTATCAAGCACGTGAATTTTATTGGCGCATTGGTTATGTTGAAGGGAACACTCATACAATGCTTCTTAATTTTTAAAAGATTTTACAAATATCTTCATATTAAATTAGTATATGATGATGGCTTGATTTGAATTCAATCTTGATGAAGTATTGTGTACCTTGAAGTTGGTGAAACAAGTTGTTAATGAATAGTAGAGGGTATAAGTTTTCTATCATGATCTTGTTTGATGTGTGATAGTTAACATGTGGACAGAAGGTGGCATTCATCTTAGGCATAAGAACTATCAAAGTACTGCATGGAAAAGAGCTAGGTTAGACATTTCCTTGATCGAGTAGCTCTTGGGTATGACATCAAACCTTTCCATTCTCTCAAGTAGACCTATAATACAATGAGCTAGTTGGGAGAGGACATCTAGGAACAAAATTGATTCAATGTTGTACTAGCACATGATGGATGACCTTTAAGATCTAAAAAAACTTCTTTGTGCCACTATAATACCTTATCAAGCATGTAAAACTACAACAAAGTGAGCATGTAGGATCTTACTACTAGCACTTGCAAACTTGCCTACATAGATGCCTTTGGGTTGACCAAGAGAAGCATGAATTTTTGTGGGACATCTTGCAATATTGTTTAGCAAATACCAAAACTAGTTTAAGATGTGATTTAGATTTGTGAATATTCAAATATTATCTATCGATGTGCACCATCCATCGTTGTGGTTTGGAATGGTAATTAGCATCCCAATCATACATTATGGTTTTCTAATCAGTATATCATAGACTTCTAGAGGTGCAACATTGATTGTAACCTATATAGGCTTAATTGCATACTTGAAAGTGCATTATCTAGTTACAAGAATACCCTTACTATACAAACATTTGAGTAAGGACTCCAACGTGTCATTATAGAGAGGCCTATCAATGATGACATGATGTTCTTTTTATTGGCATTATTAATGATCACAAGGTAAGTTGTTTGTTAACTCAACACTTCGTGTGGAAGAGACACGTGTATTCTTTCAAATCATCTACAGTCATGAAACTAGTGTTGAGGCTTTGTATTTCTAGATCAATATCCTTAATGGAGTCAAAGTGTGATGTGGCTTGCACAAATAGGGACTATTTCTCATGTTCAATGTCATTATGGCAGCTAGTGTGGTGGTAATGATACACCATATATCACCTTTTTGTGATCCCTTACTCTTATCCTAGCCTAGTGACGATAGAGGAGATGTATAAGTTTCTTATGCAACCTTATTCTTGTGCATGAAGAAAATTTTCTTAAGCTTTGTCTTGGCCTCAATCTTGGGTGCATTGCAAAATGTTTGTCCCAAGGTGTATGAGGTTAAAAACTCCACTTTGGCATTAATGGGAGAAAATTCACTAATTTATTTGAATATTTTGTTTTTCTCAAAAAATATTATCATGAAAACACATAGAGAAGTGGTAATGAATGTACTATTCCAAAGACGTGTTTTTCATTGGCACAATCACTAGAACTTCATGTTTTCATCTTCAAAGTGTTTGAGGTGATAAAATTTCTCCTCCAAAGCACAAGTGAAGGTTTCTCATGCCAAAATTGGTTTGTGATCTTTTTCACATCCTCTTTATTACATCATATTCAAACTCAACATATGCAGCATAGTAACCACAAATCCATGTGCAACATTGTCCTCACATGTCATCATGTAGCACTACCCTCACACATCTCATGGCCTTACACATGGTTGCACATATGGGTGTCCAATTAGAATGCATGTGTATGACACATGAAGCATCTATGTCCATATTTTGTGCTTCCATACACGTGCCCCACCTAGTATTAGTCCATATGGCTCATAAATTTGAATTTATTGAAATAATGTGGTAACCAATGATGGCTCACCTAATCCTTATTATAATTATTTATTAGTCACTACATATATTTATTATAAACTAGATTGTCTTCATTGGGTTTAGCAAATCAATATTGCCCAACAATTCCTATAAAGGAGGTAGTCAGTGGTTGTTGAGCATCATATTTCAAGTTAAGTTCTTATTGTAAGACTTTTACAAGTTGCCCCCATAATGTAGTTTATTTTAATCAAGTAGTTACATCTCTTTTCTCTTATATTCTTCTCTTGTGCTAAGTAATTTCATTGCAACTTGCACCAAATCATGTTCTTAGCACCTTGATGGTAAGCAAAGGGGTAATTTTTGTTTAAGAGACAGTGTCGTCAAATGCATCTCTTTCATAATTACATTTTTTAAAAATTCAAGTTACTAGGGATATTTAAAAGCTACAAAATAGATTTGAGGAAAATTGTAGTTTTGAAGGAGTTATTGTAAACTTGGGGTTTTACTAAATTCACTTACAAGGCTACAAAACATATCATCTTCCAAGGTAAGTATTGAACTCAATAGGGGTAGGGATTTGATAGCACTAGGGAAGTCTCTAGATGTAGAGGCTTTAAGAATAGAAGAGTTGGTGTCCCTAGGTTTTAAAGCTACTTTGAATGTGACAACCATCAAAAGGTTAAGAAATAATTTTTTTGGTAATAGTTTTTCAGTCAAATCTACTGGGCTTAGCTTCCAAGTTATATCTAGTGGGATTAGCTACAAAGGAGTTGTAAGGGGTAGTTAGGAAAGAATATATTGAAGGGATGCAATTTGAAATCTTCAACCATCTTCTCTCAATGATTTTTTAGAATCCATAATGGTGAATTCATATTACAAGACTCAAGAAGCCATTGTGCCTTCTAAGGGAAATGAGGATTCTTGATCATGATTTGATTTGAATCTAACTCAAAATCAACACCCAACTAATTATCCTGCAAGCTCCAATTAGGGTAAGAGAAAAATATTTTGACCACTAAGATACAAACATTTACTAGCATTAGAGATCCTAAAACCCCACCACTAACCTTCCCTCGGCCTACCAAGTCGACACCTCAACAAATTGAAGAAAAAAGGCAAAAGGGTTTATTTTAACAATGACAATGAATATAATAAGGGACACAAGTGTGCAAAGAAGATTTTCATATTGAAGGAGTGATAGAAGATGAAGATATAGAGATAGAAGTGGCATTAAAAGAATTGTCAAAAGAGCTCAAATATGTAGTATCGTATTATACATTTCAAGTATTAGCTCCCTCCAAACAATCAAACTAGTGGGGGTTTTTAAAAATAGAGTGACAATATTAATTAATTCAAGTGATATACAAAACTTCATTATTAAAAAGTCAACAACTTTGAACTACCTTTTTTCTTCCAAAACTAGAATTTCAAATCATGATTGTTGGTTGGGGTTTTGTTGTTTCATAAAATATCATGGTACCAAACTTACCATGAGGTACTAACTTTTGATGAGTCCTATGTTTGCTATTCCTATGAGGGGTGCAAATATAGAGTTGGGACTCCAATGGTTCATGACTTTGGGCACCATCAAGATGAATTTCCAAGAGCTCTTCATAAGCTTTCGTTTTGAAGGTAAAAAAATGAATTAAGGGGATTGCAAGCAAAGGGTCCACTAATTGTTCAATAGGTTCTAAGAAAATTTTATTTTCTCTAGAGCCTTTATCATCAACAACAAAAGTTCATGCAATGGAAGATAATGTTCTACATCAAAAGCAAGTACTTTATGATTTTAAATAAATCTTGACCATTGAATGAATTAGAATTAAGCAATCAATTCACCAACATTAGAGCGAAAGCAATTTTTAATATAAAATTTTTATTTTTTTAGGTTGGAAGTATTTAAGGAAATGTCCTTAAAGCAACAAAATGAGGATGAAAAGATCTCACCAAAAGTAATGGTATAAAATTTTGTACAAGATTGGCAACGTGGAATACAAGTTAGATTTACCTACAACAATAGAAATACATCCAATTTTTCACACCTCTTATTTAAAGAAGGTTATTGGACAACGGATTTCAACAAAATGTTACTTAAGAAGGGAATAATCCTCTTGTACCTAAAGAAATTATCTAGACACAAAAGTTGAGGCTTAGGCTAAACATAGCACCTCATCAAGTGGAAGAACTTGCATGTCAAAGATGCTACATAGAAAGATAAAGCTTTTGTTCACAAATATCCACAATTGATATGTATTTAGGATAACACGTGTCACATCCTTGTTCCATTGAAATGTATTAGGATATGTGATACCCAACTATGGCTCACATAATCCTTATTCTACTCATTTATTAGTCCCTAAATATATTTATTGTAAGTTACATCAGCTTCATTAAGATTACAAGTTTGATATTGTACAATGCCTAGAAATAGGAGGTAGTGAGTAGTTGTGCATCATATTGCAAGTGTTTTCCTTATTCTAAGACTTTTGGAGGGTGCTCCCCTCAAAGTGGCTTATCCTAATCAAGCATGCACATTTGTGTTTTCTTATATTCTTTCCTTGCACTAAGTAATTGCATTACATGTAAAACCTTTAAGGCTACAAAACCAGTTGGAAGTTGAAATGGTTATGTTTTCATAGGATGCGTCAACTTCTAATGGTTGATTTGAGTGGTATCATATATAACAATCAAATCTAGCACTATTTCAATAGAGTTAACACTAATGCCTGTGGTAAGAGGCTTTTTCTCAATTAATGAATTGATATATTTAGGTTTGATTCATTCTATGTTGGGAAGCACGTATTTGAATGATAATACTAATAAGAGATAATTATAAATAATGATTGGGTACCTATGATGTAGGCCCAAGGATATATCCAAGTCTCACTCTAAAATGTGGGGATCTTCATGTGTTATATGTGCAAGAACAATATTTGAAAAAAAAGGAAAAGATAATGAATATTAAAAAGAGAAATGATTAGAAAAGAAGCTAGACCATGAAGAATAAAATTTATTACTTTGCACATTGAAATAGCATTCTCTCAAGGGAGATGCATGAATGTCTATCCTTGGTTAGTTATGTATATGCTATGACTATGTTATCTATCTTCTAATATGCATATATAATGTTACAAAGGCCTAAAAGCTAAAGAACTTTTACGAAACTTAACATTTATACTTCCACGACTCTTCAACTTGATAGTCAAATCGAATGGCATCAAATGTAAAATTCATATTTGGCTTGTAAGGCATATAGGTGTTGCCCGTGAGGGTCTCCACCTCTTCAATGACTAAGAGAGCACCACTTAGTGGGTTCATGTGCTCTATCTAGACCTTAGTGGTTCCATTTATAGGTGTCTAAAACCCCTACAATGCAAGAGATGAGAATTGGTGAACCAATGGATGACCACATGTCCGTACTACTAAGATTTGTTTGCACCACTAGAAAAGTGTGTGCAACATCTACTGGTGCAGTCAATGTACATACCAGCCAGTTAGAGGCATTTATTAACAAGGAGAGGATTTTGGCAGCTAGTGTGGCGTTAGTTTGTTGAGATGTGAATTAAGTGGGGCCTATTATCTGAGCTTAAATCTCTGAAGGAAAGGTTTAAATTGTTTGGAGACCACCAATGAACTTCAAATATATGTCCGATATCTCCATGTCCAAAGGGAAAATATCATGAATGTTTCGCACTGCTTATTCTCGGGCATTTTCCTTGAGTCAAAATCAAATAAACAACCCTGGATCGGGGGTAAGATGGTGTACAAGTACAAAATGATTCTAAATGAAACGTGTTATAAAGGATTTGTCTAACATCTATATAGGGTGATTTCTATCAAAAGCTGTGTTTGCAGTGAATAATAACCTAGACGAGAGCGATCTGGACCTAGTGATGGTGAACTAGAATGTGCAGTTGCTTAACTGAAATTGACCAGAGTAGAAGCTGCCATTGGAAATTGTTAAATTTGATGGTGAACCTCTAACCATAATAAAATATTTCTTTTGTACTCACCCAATACACCTGGCTTGCAGGCGGCTTGGTATATCTCCAGTGGATTAGTCTCGCCTTAGCTCACCTCTTCCTGAACCCCAACTTGGCAATAAGTAAGTCTAAGGTAAGGAGGTTGGGCGCTGGGCTGGGTCGCAGGGATACCACTGGCGCAACTAATAAAAAAAAAAATTATTTCTTCTTATGTACTGCC
This sequence comes from Cryptomeria japonica, assembly GCF_030272615.1. Classification (NCBI taxonomy): domain Eukaryota; kingdom Viridiplantae; phylum Streptophyta; class Pinopsida; order Cupressales; family Cupressaceae; genus Cryptomeria; species Cryptomeria japonica. Next base: position 460,855,461 of record NC_081409.1, read on the forward strand.
CGCATAAAAAAATTGTTTGTGTTTTCTGCTCAGAGCTGTGGTGGATGGTAATTTTCATGTCAGAAACTTCACATTTTGATAAGCATATTCATTGATAAGTGTTGCGTGCTCTACTTTTGTCTTAATTTTATGGGTGGATGATGTAATCGAATTTGAGATACTTGCTCATAAAAAATTATTATATAGTCGTAAAATTGGTGTTTTTATAAATGAGCAAACTGCTTTCATATCTTCTATTTTCTACAAATTTGGCCCTTTGTAAGTTGACGTTGTAGGGTCCTTATACAACCCTATTTTATTCAAAAATAAATAAATAAAAGTTGCAACGACAAATTAGAGAATCTACTTATGACTATACATAATTATATTAAATCTCCTTTTGACGATTAAAAAAAAGTTGGCAGCTTTTAGACTCGATGTTAAGCGAAAGGTGATATGTTAACTAAAACTCGGTGTTGGTGAAGAAGGGTGCGGATCAAATTTGAAACGGCTACTGAAGTACAAGAAAGGTACAAGTCAGAGATGCAAGAGTGCACATGTAGATCCCATGAAGAAACCTGGAAGCAGCTTTAATGAACATGAGATTACTCACGATTAATAAAATCCAAATGACTCTAACAAGCTTAGAGAAAGCAATTGTATCGATAGCTGCTTGTACTAAAATAATACAGTTGTCCCATGCTTTTCTAGATATTGCTGTTAAAATGTTATATATGGCTTGAAAATCCACGACTCTCCCAACCACAGAAACTATCTTATTGTCAGACTCAAAGCAACATACTTTTCCACATTACTTTATTTAAAATAAAAAGAATGGATTAGAAGCTCGAAATTATTTTGTATTAGTTAATTGTTGAATAATAGTTTCTTAAAATTACATATTCTTGACAGGTAAGAGGATATCACAATCTTCCCGTTATCTGTTAATCTAACTTCTTTCATTTCCGTATGTTTCTGATATTTTCAACAACCAGCCAGCAATTGGTATTGGATTAGAAGCTGTATGGGGAAAATAAAAGATTCATTTTTATATAAGATTTGTTCCCTGGTCAAAAAATAACCTAGCCACTTGCAAGCTCTAAAACTTTTAATGCTAATATCACATAAGCAGACAAAGGAGTTGAAACAGAATACAATCACCACAGACCTTTGCTTCTGCAATTAATTATTAGTCCTTTGAACTTAGAGAATCACATTTAACGTTCTAAAAAGAAGTCTGCAAATCGATGCAGGAACAATAGTTGAATTGGCAAGATATACAGAACCAGAAAATCATTTAAATGTGGAGCAACTTGCGATGCAAGTGAAAGATATTGTATGTAAGACTTCATCTTTAGCCATGCTTGCAGTCCATAATAAATGCAAGCAAGAATTATGCAATGCTTTTGCCTCTGCTGTATACCAAATATTGTCATGGAACACCTTCTCCTGAAGATTCAACTTGGTTATTCGCTGAAACATAAATTGGTTCCAAAATAGCTCCATGCACCTGTTGAACTTGAATTTTTGAGCTCATATGATTTTGTTGGTGTTGTAACCCATTCTCAGGTGCAGCTTCAGATTCTGTAGGGGTGTAATCCGTTCCACGTAAAGGTTCATAGACTTCTGATAAGGCCATTGGTGTTGCTGCTGGAGGTGAGTATAATGGAGAGAGGGGTGTATTTAATTCTTTCTTCGCACTTTTTATTTTTGGAGCAACATCTGTTAGTTTTGATGGAGGGATTGATAGACCTGGTCCAAATACCACTCCTCGCAGAACTGCATCAGTATCTCCAACTCTCACACTAATGAGATAGCCTGCATCAAATGAGCCATCAAGTACACCATGGACAGGTTGTCCTACCAATGAACCATTTCCACAACCAAAATGTGAGCTGTTAGTGTCTGAAAGTCTGGCTTTCTTGGGTTTGCTTTCAGAAGATGGCATAACTCCAAGTGCTGTAATTTCTCCTGGAAGCAGAACAGTCTCAGACTTTCTTGGTCGTCCCCGTTTCTTTTTAACAGATGGCCCACTTGCAACAGCAGTATGATCAGCATTTCCCTCCATAACTGAGCTCTAGAAAATTGTTCTGTCACCAGCAATTAAGGTTTTGCACATATAGGTTGTTGGTAGTAAGCTGCTGCAAGAAACAACAGTGTTCTAAGCTCACTACTCACTCTTAAACAAAAATTAGTTTCTGCAATCAAAATTCCCATGTTTCCTTATCAATTTCTTCCCCTGTGAGACAAAGAACAATACAACTTCCATCTAGTTTTGAAAGGAAGCGTGTTCGAGCAAGCTATTAAAGAGTAAGAATCACAACAAACCTTAAGACTGGAACCTCTGGGGGGCAGTTAGGAAACGTTAAATTCAAATAATGACAGTAATCATTGCATAATTGAGTTCTATTATCATCTACATGATGTTTCTCACATTGCGCAAAATGTTAAAAATAGCCCACAAAAGATGAGCATAGGATTATGGATAAGATAATGTAACCAACTTGTGCTTGCATTTTTCATGACCATCCAAAGCTGATCCTTCTGTAAGAAAATCTGGCAAATTAATTTAATTAAATGAACAAAGCTCCAAAATCTTCTACCAATAAGCATGTTATCTTATTTGAAAACGCTTTGAAAAATCTGTTCCAGCATTGTTATATCAATTATAAAGAAAACTCCAGCTGGCAGAATTCATAAGCTAACTTTTACATACTAGCTGATCAGTTGATGTATAGTCAATGAGGGTACATTTAGACTTTACAATGAATTCAAAAGCAGTCAAATAAAGCATAACAATTATAGGTCCCAAAATGACACCAATTACCAGTCTTCCACAGAGTTTCCAAACAGGAGGGAGGAACTGTACCAAAATTTGGGACAGCCAGGGAATGTCGGCATAATAATATTTAAAATATTAATTATAAAAAATAATTAAAAAATTACAATTTATCATTAACTTATATAGATATCTTAAATACATCAATCTAAAAAGTCTTGAATTATTCAACTTTCTTAAAGAATTATTTTACTAGGAGGTAAAATAACTCAAATCTTAAATTTTTGAGTTATTTAACTTTTTTTTAAAGTTATTTTGCCGGGAGGTGTAACTACAGTAGTGGAAAGGGTTGGAGTATAATAGCATGAGCATGTTAACAAAATCTATTAAAGAGACGACATTAAAAATAAATAAAAACTAAATCACATCAAAAAAACCAGCTGTTAAAGTGAAAAAAATTAAATAACTTAATACACTAACTATAAAGTAAATAATATAAAACAAAATAAATCTAAAATAAATAAAGTTACAAATTATTTTATTTTTCTTCCATATGCTATGAAGATAATCAATTGAAACATTTGGGGTATTGAAGCTTGGCATAGGAGGTTTGTGTTTAGATCTTTCTGTAAATCTAGGATTCATGTTGATGTAATGCTTCTATCTTCCTTCTCAATTAACTTCACCTCTTCAAGGTCGGTTTGTTCTCCCCACATGAATAAATTGAATTAATTGATTTGGAATGTGTTGTGGTCTGATGGCAAAGAACCTGATAAAAGACATTTTGATGGATGGGAAAAATGTTGCAGCAAGCTTTAGATGTTGAAGCCTGAAGGCATGGAGCTGAAAACTTGTATTTGCAAGGTATTTTATTGGCTGTAAAATGGGTTTTGAGATCTCTTGGAAGGTATGGAAACTTGGAAAATTTTGATTAGAAATTATATCATTAGGAGTTATCCTAAAGGAAAACCTAAATGGTTGAAAAGCAATGTCAAGGCATCATTCCTTATGAGTTGTCATTTTACGGCTCTTTCAAAAGGTCCTTCAAACATTGTTAAAACAATGTTGTATTTCTAAAATTATCCGTCACTCTACATTTATGCACTTTGCAACAACTAATGGTATTGATGTCTTTACAGCAGTGTTGGGAAAAAGAAAATTATGTCAAACTCCTGTTATTTGCTAGTACCTTTTCTGTTCCCATTACCACATTTATGAATACTTGGTTTCTTGGGGTGTTTTCTATGTTATTTCGGTTTTAGGGTTTTGTGATCAAAATTTTGTATGAGTACTATGTGAACCTTGTTTTTTGCCTTTGATTACTGATGTGGACTTGCAATATTTAGTGTTTTCACTTAATTCTGACCAGGCAATCAAAAGTCTGTTTCTCTTTAATAGAAAATCAAGTTATTACATTTAGCAACAATAATTGGGCTGCTTCAACTCTAAAAAAACAATCAAGGGAGTTGCTTAAATGGTTCTTCACCTCTTTGATGGGTAAATCGTAGATAGGATTTGTCTAGTACTATTTTTTAAGTCCAACACCCTGATTGTTAATAAGTGACCAGCTACCCAAATAGCTGATTTTTTGCCAAACAAGTTCAATTGGTGGCGATGTTAAAGTCTAGAAGAGTGAAAAGAAAAAAAAGAAAGCAACAAAAAGATGGGGACATGTGATGAGTCAACGGATCATCACCATTGATCTTCTTGATCAAACACTTCAAGATATATGATTAGTCAAACCAACAAGGCCCATGTGCCACTAGCTTTATCCCTTTGATCAATTGATCACCAAAATGAAAAAGGAAGCGCCAAATTAAAATGTTAACAAATAACAAACAATAATTTGATCTAGTTGGATGGCCTACATCATCACACTTGTCTCTATGCAACTCGCAAGTGCATCCAAGTCTTCTATTGAGCTTTCACCATTGAAAGGTCAAAGGGAACAACGGTAGCATTAATTAAGCAATCAAAGCACTTAAATTTCCTTTGATCAAGCATTCATCGATATGTCTAAGTGTGCAATTCCCATCCCCAAAAAGTCAAAAACCATTTGATTTTTCAGCAGTGGTTGATTGTGATTGAGGCTTTGTTGATGCAAATTAGGCAACAAAAGTTGCCAAGTTCAATGGAACGATCAAACAACCAGTTGGAACTTTCAAGGATCATTTTCTCCAACCTTGATACATCACCAGCCTTTGATTTGAAACCAAATGCCATAATGATTGTTGATGCAACCAATTACACATTGAAATTAACATCTGAACCAACCCAACAATCATTTACATATTTAAAAACCAATAGATACATACCACATGAGCCTATGATAATTTTAAGCTTCCACCATTAACGTGCTTTACTACTGAAAATCAAATAAGACTTATAAATTCCTCGAGAAACCATTACCTAATTTGTAGCATTCAGTCCAACAATTCTCTGATTCAAATGCACCCAATACGAACACATTTAAGGGTCAAAAAGGAGTTTAAAGAGCATGCACAATGCATCCAATTGTCACTAAGATGTGATTGAAAATATTATTGAGGTAAAGCCCATGATAATTTTTATGCTTCCACCATTAATGTGCTTTACTACTGAAAATCAAATAAGACTTATAAATTCCTCGAGAAACCATTACCTAATTTGTAGCATTCAGTCAAACAATTCTCTATGATTCATATGCAACCAATACAAACACATTTAAGAGTCAAAAAGGAGTTTAAAGAGCATGCACAATGCATCCAATTGTCACTAACATGTGGTTGAAAATATTATTGAGGCAAATCTTGGGCCTTGTCTATAGTCCTAGCTCCAAGTGGTTGAGCTCAAATCTTAGTTGTACTTAAGATATTTATAAATTGAATTCATCATTCCTTTAGTTATTGTATGTATTTAGAGAAAGACATTATTTACATCCCATAGTATGTGAATTCAAAACCCTAGGATTACAATTAGAATTGGGGATTAATAGTGTTCATGTGATTAATAATTGAATTGAATATAAACTTAAAAATTCCTTAGCAATTTTAAGTCATTCTCTCAATTCATATTAGGTCTTACAAATCTTACAATTCCCAAAACCCTCGTTCTATTAAACATGGGACCAAAGAGAGAACTTCTAGTGAAACAAGAAGATCCTAAGATTTTGATTGTACCAAACAAGGTCAAAATTGTAATGGAGGAGAAAAACCCTTGGATTTTTTTCAATTCATTTAAGGAAATGAAAGGGATCCATCGTAATCAATGACTACTGAGCTCATATTCTTCCTTAAACATTCTAGAAGTAGGGCAAAACCATCAATTAGTAGCATCTAGATGTATGACCTTAGTTAAATTGTGGTTCCAAATTGCTTTGAGAATCTAGATATTATCACCTAGATTACAAATAAGGATAATTCAATGGAGAGAATGGTTAAGAGCAATGAAACTAAGGTTATCCTCAATTTAGGTCCTTCAGCATATTAGAAAAACCTTTGGCCTACACACTAAAAAATTAAATCCATTGGACAAAAGGATGATGAGGCTTAAATACAATGCCAACAAGGTAATTTACAAAAATATGGAGCTTTAGAAACTTATACTTTATAAGGATAGAAGACCCTATGAGCAAAGGAGAATGGTTGACAATTAATTGAGTCTTTCAATGAAGACATGTTTAATGAATACTTCCAAGTTCCTCCATCTATCTTGTGACAAGTGTTGGTATTGACAATGAAAGGGTAGTAGATCAACCCATGCAAGTTTTTCTATGTGATTTGTTGCATGCCTACAACCCAATCCTTAACTATTTTAGTGCCTATGTGTCAAATGAAACTACCAAGGAGCTCACTAAGTACAAGGCCTCAAAAGTTCCAAGGTCATTTAGGAATCATTTGTTGCTTTGTTTTTATGTACATTTTCACTCATGAGAGGTACTAGCCTAGGAAGTTAAAGATGCACAAATATGTCACCAATCCATGGTTTCATGAGATTCACCATTCTATACTTGAGGTGCTCTCTTAGGGATTCTTTTTCTATCTGTAATATTTTGGTTTTCTTCTACAAAGATGACTTATTATTCTACAACAATACTGTTATGCAACTTAATGAATGCCTACATCTTTATCCCTTATGATTATGGTGGTTATGCATTAGATAAATCTAACAAGGAGCTCACCAAGTATAGGGCCTCAAACATTCCAAAATCATCTAGGCATTATTTGTTGCTTTGTGTTATGTACTTGTTCACTTACGTAAGGTCTTGAATTAGAAACTTAGAGATGCACATATACACCCTCAATCTCTTTGATATGCCTATATATCTTGTTTTTCTCTTGCAAACATGACTTATCATTTTGTAATTGCCTCACTAATTTTACCATCTCCTTCACCTGATCTCGTAACTCTTAAGAAGCAACATTAGTGCTTGATAGCTTGATGACATACTTTTGCACCTTTATATTCCTAGGCCAAGACCTCTCATGAGTGAACAAGTATATAAAACAAAGCAAAGAATAATGCTTGAATGACCTTGGAATGTTTGAAGCCTTATATTTAGTGAGCTCCTTGCCAATTTCATTTAAATATGAGCACCATAATCATAAGGACAAGGTTGTAGGCATTCGAGAAGTCACATTGAAATACTATTGTGGGTTGAAATATTACCCTATCATTGCTAATACTAACCACTTGACATGAAGCTAACAAAGTAACTTGAAAGTATTCATTAATTATATTTGCATTGAAGGGCTCAATTTAAACTACCATCCTACCCATGGAGTCTTTTGTCCTTAAAGAACATGTTTTTTCAAAGCTCCACATTTCTATAAATTGTCCTAATGGCCTTGTATTTAAGACTCGTCGCCCTTTCATCCAATGGCTTTAAATTTTCAATTCGTAGGTTGAAAGCTCTTCTAATTGATTGAGAACCTAAAACTAGGACAATCTTATCTTCATAATTTTTAACCACCCTTTTGCTAAATTATTCTTGTCTACAAACCAAGTGATAACATGTGGATTTCTAAAGCAATTCAAAACCATAATTTTACTAAAGCCATACATCCAAATATTGCTAACTAGCGGTTTTGACCTACTTCTAGAATGCTTGTGAAAGGATAAGGTTCCTACCAATCATTGATGATAGTGGATTCCTTTCTTCTCCTCAAATGTCTTGGAAAAAACTCCAGATGTTCTCCTCGACCAACCTTTTACCCTTCTTTGTTGATATAAACGAAAACTCTAGCTCCTCTTATTTGGTTGGTAGGTCTTTTTTGGGTGCTATGTTTAATAGAACAAGGGTTTTGGGAATTGCAAGGTTTATAACACCTCCTAAGCTAAATTGAGGGCACAACCTAAAACCACTAAGAATTTACGAATTTTATGCTCAATTTAACTTACAAACATAATTCAAAAAGTTAGTAATATAATTCAATGCTTAAAAGGCCAACAATTCAGTTTGTCTTGAAGGTGATTCTATTAATATAATTCAATGCTTAAAAGGCCAACAAAAACCCGCATGGACTATTAAAATTTGGATTGAGAAATCTATGGAAATAATAAGGTCATTTCAAAAAGTTAATATTTCCCATGCTTACCGTGAAGCGAATGGGCTTGCTGATCATTTTGCCAACGTGGGTGTTAGGAACAATGATGAAAAGGTTTGGAGCCTTGGTGATCGCATTTTGGCTAATGTCAAGGCCTTGTTGTCACATGACTTATCCCAAGATAGACAAGCCAACCCTTTTTAATGATTGATGATGTCATTTTTTATATGATGGTTCGAGCCATTATTAAACATTTATCGCTTTCCTCCAGAGCCTTGCATGCTTTCTAGGTGGTTTTTAGTTTCCTCTAGGTTTTTTATCTCTGCATATTTCCACCATAGCTACAACCATGGGAGGCGAGAGGAGAAGGGTTGAACCTTTGAACTGTGACGAGGTCAAAAAGAACAAAACCATATGGTGAATTTTGGAACACGGAGGCCTTACCCCTTTCATTGAGAGGTTGCATGGAGTTGATGCTACAGTTACTAAAAAAATTGCTAAGGGTTTGAAGGATAGAAACATTCAAATGGGTGGCAGAAACATATATATTGACGAAAAATTGATTGTAGAGGTCACTAGTATGTCCATGGACGAAGCAAAGTTTTACAGAGATAGGAAAATGTTTGATGCGGCGGTCAAAAAAATTCCCAAAGATGACAAGGAAAGGAAGGGATTGGCAAAAGTAGACAAGAGCAGCTATGATACGGTTAAAATTAAAACTATTTGGCGTTCTGTGCTTTTTGTTCTTATGAAGTATATAACCCTAGATGGCAGATATACTAGGGCTTTTGGGCACCATTTCATTTTATTGAATCACTTTAGGCATAAGGTGCAGACTCCTTTCCTTTCTTTTTGCTTGTCTCAATCATTGCCAGCATCAAAGATCATAGGAAGAACAAGAAAAAGCGGGTTTTGTTGTTTTTGATTCATAAGCATATCAAAACTCTTCCCTCTTCGTCTACCAAAGTTCTCGACCCATCATATGAGACTAAGGATGAAGAGTTTGTTAGCCTCTCTTCTGATGAGGGTGAGTGGAACACTGAGATGGAGGATACCAACTCTGAGTCGGAAACCATCCTGAAACAAGGCCAAAGGGCTAAGAGGAGCAGAGCATCCCCTATTTCCATATCCAATTTTGGGTCTTCGCCTTCCCATAACACTATTTCGGATAAGTTGGAGCCTGCCTTAAACAGGAATGATAGATCCCCCTTTCCTAATGATCTCAATGTTAACTCCCCTTATCTAAGCATAGATAGAGAAAACCCTGATGATGTCTTGGCCATTGCCCGTGATTCTATTGTGGATAATTTCAGATTGTTTAAGTGGGTTTTCAATGAAATTAAGGATATTAATGTAAAACTTCAAGTTGTGACCAATAAATAGGACAACCAAGGTGCAGAACAGTGGAGTGTTGAGCAGAGGAAATCAATTGTTGAATCTATGCAGAGGACGGTGAGCATAGTGAATGACCTCAAGAAAGATTGTGACAACAGAATTTCAAATTTGGAAGAGAAATTAAGAAAGAATATGATGGTAGATTGAAACAACTGGAAAGCAAGTTCCAGGAAGTTAATGATAACCTCATCTCCTTGGTAACTTACAGTCACAAAGTTGTGAAGAATTCAGCTGAAAGAATAAACACAATGGTTAGAAAACTGGAAAGCCTCCATCAAGAAGGGACTATACTTGATGTGGAATCCATAGAGAAGAAACAGGATGATACTTCCGGACCCTCCAAGAGGACTAGAGCCAATCTGAAGAAGAAATCTCCTAATCAAGATATACAAGAATTGGAGAAGATAGCCCTCAACATGACACAACTGGAAGCTGAGGCCGCAGAGGCCCTTAAAAACTTGAACTAGGTTTTCCTTTCTGCTGACGTCTTTGTGGTTTTTGGTTTTTTGCTGGTTTTTAAAATGGTTATATCTTTAAGCAGCGTATTGTAATAGATCTTTGTTAAAGGGTTTTGGGTCCCTTTAAACCCTATTTGTTCCTTAATCAAATACTTACAAACATGAAAACCCTACTAATTTCCAATCTCAATTGCATTCCTAAGATTTTAAATTCACAAGCTATGAGATGCAAAGAATGTCTTTAACAATACATTCGAATAACAACCGAAATATTAATAAATTCAAATAAACCAAATTATAATCACCCTAAATACATCTAGGATTTTTGATCAATCAATTGGAATTAAGATCAAGTGCAAAATATATTCTAGTCAAACAATAGTGGCAATTGGATGCACCACGCATATTCTTTAAACTCCTCCAACTCTCAAACATGTTCAAATTGGTCACACAAGGACCATAAAGAATTGTTTGACTAAATATTAAAACTTAGGTTATATTAGTTTGTAAGTCTTATTTGATGTTCAACAATAAAGCACATTATTGGAAGCATTAAATTATGACACACTCGAGTGGCATATGTCCATTTGTTTTCAAAAAGGTGAACTATTGCTTGATCAAACTCAGCTCCAACATTAATGTCAATTGTAATTGGTTGCATTGAAGGTTGGAATGACACCTAGCTTCAAACCAATGGTCAATGATGCATCAAGGTTAGAGAAAATGGTCCCACCTCACTAATGCAATCACTTAATTGAAGGTCTAAATGGCCATTTGATCATTCCATTGGACTTAGTATTTTTGTGCCTAACTTGCATTAGAGGCCCACCCCAATCACAAACCAATGGTCAATATCAACCACTATAGGACAATCAAATGGTTAGCACATTTTCAAGGATGGGAGGGCGCTGCACAATCAAACATATTGACAAAATCTCAATCGAATGAAATCCAAGTGCTTTGATTGCCTAATCAACAATAGAGCTTTTCCCTTTGTGTAATGTCCCTACTTTGAAATATAATTTAATAATAAATAATAATAAAATTAAAATACAAAAGAATAAATATAAAAATTAAATTAAAATTTGATTAAAGTTAATGAATAGTCAAAAGGCATGAAATGATAAGTTGTGATTGTGACTCCCTCAAACATGAGATATAAAAGGGAGAAGAGAACCTCATTTGAGGGGGGGGGGAGGGGAATTTGGAAAATGAGAAGTGCAGATCTGATTTAAATAAGAAGTGCAGATCTGATTTAAATAAGAAGTGCAGATCTGATTGTGGAAGGTTGTGTCCCTTTCAAAGGGCAGAAAGATTGAAGAGTTGCACTCTTTCAAAGGGTGCTAATGGTGAAAGGGCGTGTCCCTTGCCAAAGGACATGCATGATGAAGAGGTGTGACCTCTCCCTCACATTGAGAGATATAAAGGGAAGGAATCAAGAGCATCTAGTGACATCACCATGGATCAGATGAGATCAGAACTGTTATTAAGTTGCAGGCAACATACTTATAGTCTAAATCATGTTATTACTGTATGTTCCAAAGAGGGGCAGTCTAAATCCAAGCAATAGGTTAAGTCTTGTTGGCGTATGTTTTATCATCTACCAAACATTAGAGTAAGATACCCAGAGGTATTCTATCCTCTCTTGAAAAATCACTGCTGATTCCAAGGTCTATATGTGCGAACAAGCGGCTTTAGTGGGATAGCTACTTGGGTAGTGTTTGCTGAAAATCTCAAGGGGGACTTACGTTTACAAATGTCTTTCAAGCTTCTGGACTTAGATGGATTTAGCAATTTTTAGGCTCTCTTTTTGGATTTTCGAGATTTAGACTTTCAAAAAGGGAAAAAGGGAATAGGGTTAAGAAAGCTGATCTAAACCTACGAATTCTGGAGACGGTATTAGCCGGGTGTTCTCGGGGAACCGCACTTTGCTTGGCCACACTGAGGACAACTACACAAAGCAGGTGCAATCTTCAACGGGTTGTGCTTATGATCAAAATGTTGGCATACATAGGGGATAGGCTCAGACTAACTTTGCACAGTGAAATGGAAATCATCCATTCACCAAAAGTATGAGCAGAGATACACCGTTAATTAATACTTATCAAATCCTTCATTCAATTCTAGCAACATGAAAGCAAATCTAAATTAACTTTAACTAATGTGTTGAGGAAATTGAAACCATGCTAATCACTCAAACAACAGAGATTACAAAACCTTAAGAGAAAGCGCACATGCAATATATTATTTGAAAAAATGACCTTCACGCAACAATATATCAAAAACCTCACACCCTCTCCAAATGAGAGGAGGTAGCCTTATATAGTTTTTCAGAAAATAATGAACAGCCGAGATCAAACAGTGATCAAGGGCCTAGATTGAAGGTTATAAACCCTAATTAGGGTTTCCCAGAACTCTATCAGTTTGAATGAATGAGAACATGACAAGTGGCACAGTTGCCATCCTCACTAAAGTATGCGTCTAGTTTCCTTTTCAGATAAGTCAAGTTCATTGAATCTGGGCATGTTGACTTGGAGCAACCTGATTGGTCAGAAGATGATGAGGCGCCACCGTAGCGTGAGTCACTCCTGATCTTGCTAAGGCAGCACTGGAATAGGTACGAGAGCTGGATCAACTCCTTGGGGCGGCAATGGATGTTGCTCTCTTCCTTGAATCTATGCTTCAATGCAATCATCAATCGCTTCCTCCTCTTCAAGGATAAAGCACATTCGACACCAGTCAGGATAATTTATTTTCACTTCCCACGCCAAGCTGTACAATTTTGTGATAACGTGTTCTTGTTCATCACTGAAATCCAAGTCTGGCTGAAGTACTGGACGAGGTTCTCTGCCTGGTTCAGGAGGAATGATTGGCAGGCCCATGAAGCTTGGAAGAAAAATTGTTGAATTTCTTAGAATAATTTCTTGTTGACGACTCTATCCTTGCTTCTTCGTGGCCCCAATTTATGTTGCGCAAGAGGAGGGTGAAAGCTCTAGATAACCCCTTGCAAATATGAAATGATAGGATCAAGTTGTTCAGACATTCGTCGTGATCATGCCCTCCTTCTTGATACCCTGAAATTTGGGGAAGAATTTCTCCATGCCTTCATCATAATTGAGGAAATTGGAGTTTTCTTTGTGAAATATTTCCCATACTTAGCCAAATTTTGGCTATCTTCACGCTCGGATGAACCTTGCCCGTGAACTTGTCCTCAATCCTCCAACTGCGATCTCCATGATGATACCACTTCTACTACCATCTGCGACCTGCAAAACCAAAGGAAATTAAGTTAGAAATCTATCTTTTAATGCAAAGTTTTGAGGGTTAGATGGCAGATTTCTTTGATCTTCCGATTTCTCAACACTTTTAGCTTTGAAACAAGTTGCGAACACTTAGAAAGTCATGCTTGAAAGAAAGAACGTTCAATCCAAAATGATCATCTTATCAAAATTTCGGATAAACCCAATAAAGACACCTCCAATACACTCAGAAAAATTGAGAAAATTGATAAGTCTGCCCACCAATCAACTTCACCTTTGACTGAAATGAGAATATAGAAGGAACAAAACTCGGAAAACTTGAAAGTTCTGCCTTCTACTAGTTGATTGGACCCCAAAATCTGCAGATACTTGATAAGAATGAGATTGAAAAATTAAAACTCCTTCAAAAGTTTGCTCAATCTGCAAGAGATCACCCTACAACACCTGCAATCTGCAAAATCTTCTTCGAAATAACTCTCAACCTGCAAAATAACTCTCAATATTACTCTTAACTTGCTCAGAAAGTTCGAACCTTATGTGTGAGAATGAAGAAGTGAAGAAGGTATTTGTAATGAAGTTTGAATTTGCAATTAGAAACACGCAGATCTTTTCCAATTCATGTTTCTAATTCGATTTCAACCTTGAGAAAGTTTCCAATTTGATTTTGAGTTGCAATGTCATCTTCCTTAAGTTCGAATTCTTCATTTTACAACTTTTTAATTTGATTTTCCACTTCATATTCGAACTAGACCTGTAGATTGGCATCTTCCAAAAAGTTTCTAATTTGGAACTCAGTCCAAAATTGTCTCAATCTACAAATATCCTCTTTCTAATTTAGATTCATGGTTCGAATCTCTCACAAACTCAAGTTTCTATTTTGATTTTCCAGCTCATATTCAAACTTCATCTTCAAATATCTCTTTTTAAAACTTTCTAATTGAATATTTGGATGACATCACCAAGGAATATTCTCCTTTCCTCAATACTTGGCAAGTATTTTTGGCTTCACCTTTGACTTGGGCGAACTTCATGAAATTTGTTTCTCATTGTGTTGCAAGGCAAAGTCAGATTTTTATCAATATGAAGGATAAGAGCCATGTAGCATAGGGCGGACTTTATACATCATACTTTTCAAGGCGGACTTTTGAAGTATCACCAAGGGCGGAGTTTAAGTGTTGCTTTGAAACCATCTTCTAGGCGGAGTTTGGAGAGATAGGCATCTTCCTTCATCACCTTAGGCGGACTTTTGAGAGGCTTGCACACCACTCACCATCATCTCATTGGGTGGACTTTTTCTTGTTTGCAAGCACTACCAAGGCGGACTTTTGAGAGGCTTGGCATCATGGGTGGACTTTTCTTCACTTTAAAATCATCTTGCATGTCCAAGTAGGGCAGACTTTCTTCACTTCGCATGTCTTCTAAGGCGGACTTTGAGACTTATAACACTTGCTTGGGCGGAGTTTATGACCATCACAAAGGCGGACTTTCTCCAACTTGGGTGCAAAGTAGGACGGACTTTATTCATTTCCCTTCATGGGCGGAGTTTGGAAGCATGGTACCATCATACCTTGGCTAGGCGGACTTTTGAGCATCTCCAATCATCATCTTGGGCGGACTTTCTTCACTTTGAAATCATCTTGCAAGTCCTCCAAAGCGGACCTTGCTAGTTTCTTCACACCTTAACTCCTTCAAGGCGGACTTTCTATCTTCCATGATGGCAGACTTTGTGAGCTTCATGCCACTTGCTATCTTCCCACCCTAAGGCAGACTTTCTTGCCTCCTTAGACCTCTTTCATGGGCAGAGTTTGAAGAGATCACCAAGTAGGGCGGAGTTTGAGACACATGCTTCAAGGCAAGGAAGGGCGGACTTTTTTCAACTTAGGAACCATCTTACAAGGCGGACTTTGAAAGACTTAGGCACCTTCTTCATCCATAGGGCAGACTTCTTTGGCTTCACTCCATTTGTCCATCGAATTCATCCAGGGTTCCTAAAATGTAGGAAGTTGGCTTTTAGTGTCAAAACTTGAAAATTTTCAATCACGATCGAAGCAAGTCAATGGTACCAGTGCAAACCCTAGGTCCCCACTCCGAAAAAGCAAAAAGCAGGCATCCCTAAAAAATAGGGAAAATTTTCTAAAAATAGCCATACCGGGGATTGGGCTAAAAATGCCAAAAACGAAACTTCCTAAAAAATAAGAAAAAGCAAAAAAGCAAACTTTCTAAAAATAGAAAGTTATTAAAATTCGTTCAAATCAATTGCATTCTTCGTCCTTTGGCCTTTCTAGGCACTTTGATGATGTTTGGACTCCGTTATCACTTGGCTTTGCACAAACTGACTTTCAATCTCTGGGAATCAAACCGTTCAAAACTTGACTGAACCGAGCAGAAATGAAGCGGAAGGCCACAATCACTAACAAAAACCCTAGAAAGCAGGAAAAAAGGGAGGGTCCCCATTTGCAATGGGGCGATGTGTGAAAAAGGTCACAACAAGTCCCAAGATAGGGTGGGGATCAAGGACCCACGAGCCTTGAGGGTATAAGCCCAAGATAGGTAAGGGCTTGGATCTGTAAACTTTGAGGGAACCTATTGTATTCAGTCTCTAAGTGCTTTGGTACATACATAGACCCTTCTCCCTTAAAACTGAAGTAGTAGTAAGGTCTGATATCTATGTTATGAACTATGAATAATGAAATTATTAAATTAATCATCTAATGAGGAAAATAAATAAGCACTTGTTAATAACTAATTGAAGAATATCAATTACTTTTAATATATTGAAATAGATCAGGTAGGGGACATTACAAATGGTATCAGAGCAAAATATAACAATAGCATGGGAAATAATGAATCCCAAATCCACGATATCCCTCTATATATAATTCTTCATCTAATAAAAAGCATCGACCTTGAGGGAATTCTCTTTAATGAAGAGACTTAGGCATTAAGATTGAAATATTGGCTTCATAGTGAGTTAATTGTCCACCAATTGTAATGCGCCTAGGGATAATAAAGCTGCAACTTGAAATGGCCCCCACTTAGGTTATAACGATGAGTTATAATATTTAATCTCCAATCATTAACTTTTTGGGCTACAAATTAAATTAATCATTTATTCCCTTATTTATTTTATTAATCCTAGCCTGGGGAATGCTGCAGGCCAGAATTTGACTCCCTGTAGCCTGTCACTGAGGAGGGGACATTACACAAAGGCGGTACACTATGTACCCCTTTGGCCCCACAGGACTCCCCAGTCTTATACCATGAGGTGGCTTACCTAGAAGATGACCTTCCCCTACTTGTAATTCCCCAACTTCTCTACCATGGCTGGTTACATTCAGAACACATGAAGAGTTCCAGTATTATGCACACATTCTACATAAACAACAGCAAAATATTAATTAATTTTCGTTGTGATATACATACAGTCATAAACATAAAGCCTATTATAAGCAGTCATAAACATACAGCCTATTATAAGCAGTCATAAACAGTCAGATATATAATATAGACAGTCATGTATATTATAAACAGTTATAACCAACAGCATATTATTAATCATCAATGAGTGGATAACATTCATCATGCTGTGCTTAAAGAACTCATACCCCAAAACCTATAAGTATAGTTGAACTACTGTATATTTAGTTACTAACATTTAATCTGATTTCATTCGATGGTTACATATACTCCTCTTTCCAAATCTGCTGATAACATATTTATGATCTGCTGTTTATACTCAGAATTCTGCATTTTAGGATGGCATCCCATATCCTCCTTTCTGCCGTTTTTGTCTTCTCTTCAATGAAAAATGCCCAATCAAAGACATGAATTTTGATTGCAAGCCCCAAAGGATACATGATAATCTTAGCCATCCAACTAGATCAAATTGACAATTGTCAATTTGTTCACTCTGAAGTTGAGCTTCATTTTCCACATCGGTGATCTAACAATCAAAGGGAGGAAGCACATGGCACATGGACCCCATCTACCTAACTTAGAATATCCTTAACCATTCAATCATGAAGATAAATGGTGATGATTTGTTA
Source organism: Cryptomeria japonica (assembly GCF_030272615.1). NCBI lineage: Eukaryota > Viridiplantae > Streptophyta > Pinopsida > Cupressales > Cupressaceae > Cryptomeria > Cryptomeria japonica. Next base: position 460,872,903 of record NC_081409.1, read on the forward strand.
ACTCAGCACTTGAGTCCCCATCTTTTTGTTCACCTTGTTTGAACTTACCATTGCGGCTAGTTGAACCAATTCAGCAAACATCCAACTAACCAATTACCTATTCACTCATTAACAATCCACCCTTCGAACTTAAAGGTTTTACTAGACAAACCCCATCCACAATTGCTCAATTAATGGGATGAAGAACCATTGAAGTAACTCCTTTGATCACTTGTTAGGAGTTGAATCAGTCCAATTATTGTTGCTAAACATGATAACCCAATCAAAGGTAAATAGACCTTCAATCACCTAATCAAACTTAAGCAAAAAACCTAAACCTTGTGATTCTAGATCAAAAGTCAAAAGCAAATGGCCAAGGTTCATTCAAAACTTATTCAAATTTCTAGTCATGAGGCAACAATGGCAATCTGGTTTGAATATGAGTGGAACCCAAAAAAACCAAAAGAACACATAACACCCAAGAAACCCAGAAACCGTATTTAACATAAATTTGGTCATGGGAACAAGAAGCTGACTAACACCATATATGCTCCAGATTTCTGCCTGTGGAAAACATCTTGTTTCCGAAAGTCAACCAGTTTTTCTGTCAGTCACACATTATGGAAAAAAATGAAGAATTTTTGTACTGTCTGATTATATTCCAAAGTTGGATTCTACTGCCATAACATTCAAATTTAAATAAAGCTTTTGTCCTTTTACAAGGATCTTAATGATGTCTAGTTGAATTCACCAGTGAACAGACATTGTCAGGTCATGTATGTGTGCAGATATCTAAAATTTGCCATTCATCCACGAGTCTATTTTTTCTGCAGCAAAGTATGTTCCTTTCCTTTCATTAGACCATGTGTGCCCATGCTGAAAAAGTTTAATTTCTGCCAATTATGTTTCTTGTTGAACAACTATGCTAATATATGATTGGTTTTAGTCCCGTCCAAGGATTGTTATTTCTTGAAACTGTTTACTGAACCAATCTGATATAGCTATTAAGGTTCGGAATTCGATTGACCAACTAGGAATCATATTAACTGGATATTTTGTGATTTGTACACTTAATTTGTCAGATAAACTTTAGCCAAGGGTACAAACTTAGAACAATATATAAGGTAAATGGAGAGAATCCCCTTGTGGGGTTAAACAAGGGGGGGCACAAAAACAACCTTTACCTTTATATGTAGTTATGAACAAGATAACAAAACCAAAAAAAATCATTTTGGAAATTTTATACATAATCTATTATGCATATTTTATAAGTTCTCATTTCCTGTGACAGACAAAGGAAAACAAAATAACAAGAAAATTCAGGAGGGAGCAAAGAAACAGTTGATTGTGTAGCAAAAGAGTATGAGAAAAATGCAAATCCCATAAACAGATTCAGATTTCCAACTGGTGCAAAGACAGTCTAACTATGGAGTATTTTTAGGATATTTAGCATGCCCACTGAATGAGATTTTGAGGGACATTTAACAAGACAGGATAGAAATCATTCGAAAGTTGTTTTAGCTTTATTGCTTTATTTTACAGTAGAGAAATTTTAAGGAACTCTTTAAAATGCAATAATTTTAGTAATTTTCTCAGATATGAAAACAACTTTTCTTTTGTATTCATCATGTGGGGTGCATGATTAGTGGGAAGAGGAAACAGATCTCTTCAGGTGGAATGTTAAAGGATTGCAAGATTTTAAAAAGTAGAACAGCATGATAGAGATGGAATACTCCTTCGGTAAGATATGTAATAGAATTCATTTCTCAGAGATTACTATGTTTGCATGCTTCCTTAGCTTTAGAGTAACAGAAGCAATATCTTTGTTTGCTTGCAGTCTTATTTAGCTGACTATTTATAGGTAAAAACTATGTATTGTGGCTTTGCATTATTGTGGTGAGATTGATGCAGCATTAATTAGATCTTTGAAATTGATGTAATGTCCCCACTTTGAAATAGAATTTAATAATAAATAATAATAATAAAATAAAAATATAAAAGAATATAATTAAATATAGTTAAAATTTAATTAAGTTAATGAATGGTCAAAAGACAAAAAATGAAAAGTTGTGACTCCCTCAAACATGAGATATAAAAGGGAGAAGAGAACCACATTTGAAGGGAGATAATTTGGGAATACGAGGTGCAGATCTGATTTAAATAGGAAGTGCAGATGTGATTGTGAAAGGTTGTGTCCCTTTCAAAGGGCAGAAATAATGAAGACTTGCACTCTTTCAAAGGGTGCTAATGGTGAAAGTGTGTGTCTCTTCCCAAAGGGCATACATGATGAAGAGGTGTGACCTCTCCCTCACATTGAGAGATATAAAGGAAAGGAATCAAAAGCCTCCAGTGATAACACCATCAATCAGATCAGATCAGAACTGTAATTAAGTTACAAGCCATAACATCCTTGTTCTTGGTGGTATGCATGGGGATGTGCTTAATATGTACACTTAATATATGAAGCCTGATAATGTTCTTATGCAGAATTTAGTAGTAATATTAATATAGACTGCAATGTGATAATGGTGTCAGCGCCCTATGACAGTAAATCCCCATCCCTCATTAGGATTAGGAAAGAGAATTAAGATAGGACTGAATATAATAAATGTCAAATGTATTGCTAATAATAATTCATGTATTAGGTTTAGAAATGTAAATTGAAACCACAATAATGTATAGTAACATGTGCTAATTTATTGGGAAAAAGACAGCCTCTTAGTAGGGGACATTACAATTGGTATCAGAGCTTTGATCATGCCAATCCTATAGGGTAAAGATGAATCAATGAATTATTCTAGTCAAGAGAAGGAATCTAACAATACATGTATTTGTGTGTATGCTACATGTTTGCATATATCCATGTGTATGCTCCATGTTTGGTTCATGCCTAATATGTTTCCAGCACGTTTATTCCATGTGTGTTTTCAAAGCCATTTCATATTGGAAGTCATTTTGAACACTCTATTATCATTGCTTGAGGACAAACAATCTTGGGTGGGACGGACTGTAATGTCCCCTCTTTGAAATACAATTTAATAATAAATAATAATAATAGAATTAAAATATTAAAAATTAAATTAAAATATAAAGAATATAATTAAAATTTAATTAAGTTAATGAATGGTCAAAAAACATAAAATGAAAAGTTGTGACTCCCTCAAACATGAGAAATAAAAGGGAGAAGAGAACTGAAGGGGATTAATTTGGGAATCAATTTGGGAATCAGAGGTGCAGATCTGATTTAAATAGGAAGTGCAGATGTGATTGTGAAAGGTTGTGTCCCTTTCAAAGGGCAGAAATAATGAAGACTTGCACTCTTTCAAAGGGTGCTAATGGTGAAAAGGTGTATCTCTTGCCAAAGGGTATACATGATGAAGAGGTGTGACCTCTCCCTCACATTGAGAGATATAAAGGAAAGGAATCAAAAGCCTCCAGTGATAACACCATCGATCTGATCAGATCAGATCAGATCAGAACTGTTATTAAGTTACAAGCAGTAACATCCTTGTTCTTGGCAGTATGCATGGAGATGTGCTTAATATGTGTGTTAAATATATGAAGCCTGATAATGTTCTTATGCAGAATTTAGTAGTAATATTAATATAGACTGCAATATGTATGACAGTCGTAATTTCATATGCATTCATAATACATGAAAGATTATTATATTATTGGCCTAGTTTTAATTCATCTACTAAGTCCTATGAGGGGATAGGTTGGTGTGTGTAGGGAAAGGCGAGTAAACCCATCACAAGTGATGGTGAGCCCAAGATGGGTAGGGACGTAGTCCTGGGCCTTGAGGGAGCCTCTTTGTAGTTGGTGTCAGCGCCCTATGACAGTAAATCCCCATCCCTCATTAGGATTAGGAAAGAGAATTAAGATAGGACTGAATATAATAAATGTCAAATGTATTGCTAATAATAATTCATGCATTAGGTTTAGAGATGTGAAAAGAAACCACAATAATGTATAGTAACATGTGTTAATTTATTGGAAAAAAGACAGCCTCTTAGTAGGGGACATAACAATTGATGCATGATTGATTAGATCTTCAGATTGCTGCAGAGTTAGATTGTGATGGAAAATGGATTCTTCAGTTTTTCTCTAGCAGTTCTCTGCTCTAGTTCATAGTATCTTTCACATCTTTAGTGAAAAATTCTTGAGTTTTTGAACAACCATGTGCAAAGTAAAGCAAACTCCATCCTTCATTTGCTTTTAATTTCTCTTTTCAGTTTGGTATCTGAGGAACTAAGATGGTTTAGAGGCAAGTTCAAGTCAAGTGTAGGAGAGGCAGGACGAATGTTGGGTATGGAAGCAATATTCTAGGGAAGAGTTGCCAGAAGACTAGAAGTTCTTAAAGTCGGATTAAAATGAGATATTTTGAAACAGAGCAAGAAAGTTTGAGAGCCAAATTGGTCAGTAGACCCCATGTACAGGTTAAGTAGAATCAGTTTTTAAACAGGGAACTAAGGTGAAGGCACAGATTTCTGAATTTTAGGGAGAATAAACCTAAAAATACTTTGATATTGAAAAGAATGACCCCAGAATATTGAAATTTGCTGTTCTGGGATAAAATCACTATAAAGCAATAAGAAGATTGGGTTGTATTCTAAGGGGTTGAACCCTTGAAGTGTTTGGCAGCAAAGTATCTACCCTTATATTACTAGTAGAAATTGGTCGATGAATTTCTATACTTAAGACAAATGGACTAATATGTGTTGGGATATAAGAAGGCATCTGCTACATATATGAATAGTTCCCACTGCACAGAATATTCTTCCTGTAAATAGCAATGGTTCTCTCTTATTAAATATTTGATGATGATCCAAATCACGTCAATATCATCATCTGGGCCAATCACTTCTACACACTGCAACAGATGAATAGCTGGATTGCAGATAATGCTGTCAATATTGCTATGTGCAGCACTTCTGGCATGATACTGCATTAGTGAGAAGATGCTTCTGATGAAACTGAAAACTGCTTAAGAGCTAGTGGCCTTCAAGAAATGCTAAATGAAACTGTGGCTGAGTTCGTCCCCAACCAAAAGAGAAAGAAAAGGAAAGACTAGATGGTATTAGCCAACATGAAATGTTATGATATTTTGTGTATTCTCCAAATCTTGAGCATAATGAATATGTTAAGGTTCAGTATCTCAGTGCTATGTCAAAAAGCATTGGGAACCTACTCTTACAAAAACTAAATTCGCAAAGCCTTGTCATTTCCACATTACATTTTGTTGATCTAATTAGAAGCAGCCAGGAATAAAATCAGAAGATTATGTAAGAATGCAAAGCTCAATTGACACTTCCTCACAAACCAGCATCTACTACTAATGAAATATCCAATGCTGATAGATTTGGATGCACTCAAAAGCAATCTTTTCAAAGAAAGCCAACTTTCAGGTATAGATCTGCTTGACCTCAAAAATTCAAACCATTTAAATATTTTACTAGAAGAACTCAACAATGCCCACAAAAAGATCTCAAAAATATATGCTGCTATGTCTGCACGCAGCAAGTACATTATGCCCACTACAGGATCCTAAATAGATCAAAGCTTGTTTCAACATTGCAAAACATGTAGAATGGTGGGAATTGAATCAATTGTGTCATAACCCTCTTTCTCTATTCTGATAAAAACTTGCTACTATTATTGTTATTATTACTATTCATATCATTTTGTGATTTTTGTTAGTTAGAAATGATTTATTGAATATGGTTGAAAGTTATTTTAATAAAAAGGATTAAATAGTGGACACACACACACATTTTAAATGAAAAATTATTTAATTACTTAAATTTCAATTGAGCACATGACGTAGGAGAAATTGGAAGCTTCTAGAGGGAATTTTCAAATTCCATATTCTTGCATGTAACTCCTCCACTATCTCATCAATCAATTTTGCATGAACCCAATCTTGGAAAGCAACCTCCATTTTTCAATTAATACTCTTGATAATGGAATTGAAGCATCTTTTCTATATAAGGTATGCAAGCTTTCGAAAAGGGGGTAGATTGTTTTTGTGGGAAGTAAATTTTCTCAAGTTTCTTGTTAATACTGGTAGGATCTTCTTTGTAGTCACTTTTCATTTGTAGAATTGTTAAGCTGCTCTTGAAGGACTCTCACCAAGTTGCAAGGAAGGATAGCTAGAAGATTGGAAAGGATTCAACATCAAGCTTCGACAATCCGGGTTTTCCTCTCTTGCACTCTCTCATTTACATGTGTAAAATTTGTATTTTCATTATATAGCATTTATCTCTCTCTCGAATCTTCATTTATTTAAAAATTTGCTCATCTTAATTGTTTAGAAAGATTAATCAAAAGAAAATCTATTTTCATTAGAGAAACGCATTGGTAAAAGTTCTTTTCAAAGAATGCATACGAAGATTTCTTTTTTATTTAATCTGTTTTTTTTTTTAAGAGAAAAATAAAGAAAAATCAGATCTTTGCTTTTGCTTTCTTGAATTTTAAAATCTAGATAAAGGAACTGTGTAAAAATCTTATTTTCCATATTAAATTATTTTTCTGTGGATAAACTTATCTTTCTGTGAATATATGTTGACCATCCGTGTATAAATCTTGTTTTTCCTTTTTAATTACTTCCCTATGAATAAACTTATTTTGTAAGCATATGTTTGATTACTTGTGTATAAATTTTACTTATTGATTATTTCCCCATGAATAATTTCTCTCTATGAATGTAAATTTATTCATCTATGTATAGATCTTATTTTACTTATTTCCCTGCATAATTTAATCTCTGTGAGCATAAAATTGTTCATCTGTGTATACATCTGTGAATATAATTTTTCCTCCCCTATAAATAAATTTTACTCTCTTTCTCTGTGAATTAATTTTATTGTTTTTCTATTCAATATTCTCTAAGAATAATTTTATCTCCCTGGGAACATATGTTGTTCATTGGTGAATAAATCCTATTTTGTTTACGATTTATTCTTTCTCTCTGAATAATATCATCTCTCATTTCTTTGAGAACATAAATCTATTCAAATCCTAGAATGCATTTGTGATAAATTTTATCTTTCTCTGTGTAAATTATTCCCCCAAAGGATAACTTATCTTCCTGTGCTTATTTGGTTCTCAGAAAAATTTTACCGTCTGTGTATTTAAATTAGATGATCTATTAAACACTAGAATTTTTTTATATATATAAAGAAATATATATATATATATATATAATCAATATTTTTAATATTGCAAAAAGAAAGGAATGCTTTTTTTTTTTAAAGTTGTTTCCGTGTTTTTTTTAAAAGAAAAGGTTATTATATGAGGAAGTGGGGAGGGGCGGTAATTGAACCCCCCCACTCACCCCACTCCTCCGTAGGAAAACATGGGATGGGAGAAGGGGGTGGACCCGCGGGCCCACTTCCCCACTCCCTCCCCCTTAACTAACCTCTTTCCCGCTATTAATAAAATAATTTGCAATTCGATTTTATTTTATTTATTATTTATTCAATGCAAACTTTATTAATTAATAATTCTCTTATAAAATTCTTTGACTAGGTAAAATTATATTTACATTTTGTAATTTGGAATTATTGATGATTAAAACCTTATAACCTAAATTTTTAGTTTAGTAAATTTATAGGTAAAATATATTTACATTAATTTGTAATTTGGAATTATTGATAATTAAAATCTTATAACCTAAATTTTTAGTTTAGTAAATTTATATTTAGATTAATTTTCAAAATGGAATTTGTTGATACTTTCTAGTTTAAATTCTAGGTTAGTAAAGATTGTACTTCTCAATTATTATTTTTTTAAAGAAAATTTGTAATTGTAGATTAATATATAACTGATTTTATAATTGGGAATTACTTAAATAATTTAAGATTTATTGAGCTATTTAAATTACTAATTTATATTATTATAATCGTTGATTATAACTAATCTATTAATTAAATTGTCTAATGCCTTAAAAGACCTTCTTTCCAAGTAATCATGTTAGATTCATAGTCTCCCACACTGATTGTTATATCAAGCAAAGGATTCAATATTATCCTCATTTAAGGAAATGGATATTTGTTGATCTTCATTATTAACGTTTCATTATTATCATTTAATGTTATGCAAGCTACATGATTTTATGCAAGTTATCTATTCAATTATTTTCATGCATATTATATAATCGTTGTGTTAGTTCTTCTCAATTCAAATATTAGTCTTCTAGTAGTAATTGGGTTGGTATTTTCAAGTGGTTCCTCATTTTCATAGAATTAGTTTATTCTCAAGTCATTGCAAATAATGATCTCGTTTTCAATTTGCATTAGGATAATGTTTATTTAAAATTTCAGTAATATAATGGTTTCATTTCATAGTTAATTAAGCAAAGTGTTGCGTAAGCATCATAATTACTTAGATAGATAACTAAACAAGAGGTGAAGGAAACAAAAACCTAGAAGGGTTCGGTATCTATGGTGCCTCTGGGTCACGCTTACGCGTAATGCCGTCGTGTTGAACTACTGCACTTAACGCCTAATAAAGCTGCAACAACGGTGTTTGTGGCATCAACCCTGTAAACCGACGGGGAGAAATAAGGGTCATTTGGAAGTTAAAATCCAAGGGGCGGGTAATCCCCCTTGGATCGATAATCTAAAAAAATTAATTTTTAAATGAATTTAGACTCGCTCAGTTAAACCTTAGAAAACCCCATTAGGGTTTGGTTGCGTGTGATGTTTGGAATTTATTTATCTTGATGGATTTTGGTGGATGATAATGGGTTAAGGGTGTCGTATTTAATAGGAAATAGGACCTAATTGTTTTAGGCCACAAGCATGAGGCCACCTTGAACCTTTTTGCTATCGAGCTACCATCGTGGGTAGCAACCGCAGAGAAATTGTCTGTGACATTGACCCTAGAAAGGGTTGCATACCCACCAAACAATTTATATTAAACCATAGTTAGAAACCATAACTACATACTTTACGCCTTGATCCCTTGTCGAAACAGGTATGTAGGCAGTCTAGGGACGGAGTTGTCCCTTGTACTCAGGCATTCGGGGATGGGGATTAGAATTTGCTTATAGGTGAGTAGTTGGTTCTCGAAGCTCCTTGGTCTTTTAATCAAATGGTATAAATACTAATTGAAAGGTTAAAAATATTTCAACGCATACTCGGAAGGAATCCCGTATGGATTCGCTTGACTTCTCGAGGCTTTAGGCCAAATTCCGAGGCGGAACTCAAGCTTATATGTTGTTTCGTTTACTCCTAAGGACGGCGACCTCGGTGCACTTCTAGTAGGGGAGTGTAGTCTTTAGAGAGTGACTCAGGAACCGGATGGTCTCGATGAGTCTAAAGTCTCTAGCGAGAGCATTTCCTATTCTTTGAATAGATGCCTACCCCATTTGGGAAGATGCCTATCCCGAATTGGATAGATGGAATCTCTTGTCCCGTATGGACAGATGCCTAACCCGTATGGTTAGATGCTCATCCCGGATGGATGAATGCCTAATCCATTGGATAGATGCCCAGAGTATGCGATTGAATCAAACACAATTAAGAATAAGCAAGAATAAGAAAACAATAATTATATATAATTTTTAAAAAAAAGTAAAACAGTTGAGATTTTTGGATTAGATTAAGTGGGTTATTACAAATTGATTAATCAGAAGCTCAGTTGCAGATATGTCTTTCAAACTCAGAAGAACTATTTGTTCCGGAAAAACTTGAAGAAGCAGAAGTACAAGAGTTTGACGAAGGCCCTAAGTTCAATAATGCAGACCCACCTATTGAACCAGAATTTTGTTGGCTACAAAGCCTCTTCATGTTAATATACAGCGATGATGCTGAAGCTGACTATAATGAAGGTGATGTCGAAGACTATGAAGAAGATGATCTCCAATGCTGTAGTATGAATGGAAAAAAGTCCTAGTGGCATCATATGATGAAGAAGCATCTAATGTGTCTCAGATGCATCTAATAGTGGATAGCCTGTAATGTCCCCTTTTGGGATTGTCCTGAATCTTGCCCTTGTAAATATCAAAGTCTGCTAATTTTCACCCTTATTAATGCTGATATTAGATATTGATCCATACTTTCTTGTTTTCTTTGATCTTATGGATGGTTCCTCCCATTGCCCCTTCTCAATTGAATTAATCTCTTCTTTATATCTTCATTTGTGGGAAGTCACACCTCTTCACAAGAAATGAGTCATCACTCTTCATTGCTGCCCTTTGAGAATAATAAATTATTCTTCAAATTGATCTCCCTTGGATGTCCTCCTCAAATGAGACTTTCTCCTCTTTATATCCTCCAATGTGAGGGAGAGATCACACCTCTTCATCATGTATGCCCCTTTGGCAAGAGACACACCCTTTCCGCCATTAGCACCCTTTAGAAGAGTGCAACTCTTCATTATTTCTGCCTTTTGAAATGAACACAACCTTTCACATTCAGATCTGCACTTCTTATTAATATCAGATCTGCACTTCTCATTCCCCAAATTATCCCCTCAAATGAGGTTCTCTTCTCCCTTTTATATCTTATGTTTGAGGGAGTTACAACTTTTCATTTCATGTCTTTGACCATTTATTAACTTAATAAAATTTAATTATATTTAATTGTATTCTTTTATATTTTAATTTTATTTTATTATTATCAATTATCATTAAATTGTATTTCAAAGTGGGGACATTACATAGTCTGATTCAGAATAGAAAAAACCATTAAAAACTAAATGTGGCCAATCCAGAGATCCCAACACATTGACAGTATACACTAAAATGATAGATACAACAACTAGCAGGGCTGATTAGACCACTACTGAATACTCCCCATGCATCCATGTCTGAATAACACCAAACAAATAGGCCAATGCAAGCAACGGCAGCAGTTTACATTCCTGTTTAAGTAACTATTGATAAAAACATTGAATCTTAAAAATATGATGCATTCATTGACACAGGAGCTAGTTTGAATTTTCCTTGCAGTCATGTCTTTGACGATTGGGTTCATCAGTATTCTCCATAAACAGTGCTGACTAGTAATGACTGTAGAGATTCGCATTTTTTTATCACTAATGTTTCCATCTCTATTAAGAACCAAATTGTCTTCTCTAATATGGTATCAATATAGTAGGATATGGCATTAGTCTAGGACATTCTTTCATGGATTCAAGCGGACCCTATACAGTATCTAAAGAGTGTTAAGTGTATAATGTTAAAGGCCAGGTTGCCACTGTTCCACAGCTACAAAGACCCATAATCAAGGAAAAACTGAAACTTCAATAGGTTGATCCTTCCCTCAAATATATTATTAAGCATGAAATTAATGAAGGTTAGCTCACAGAACTGACTTACAACAAATATTTAACACATCCCAATATATATGAATTTTATTGATTCGAATAATCTCTTATTACACACAACTTAAAAACAGAGAATTAAATCCTCAAAAAACTGCAACACCATACAACTTCAATCCTCTCCCTTCTAGAGCCTTCTACCTCTTCTAGAGCTTCAAATTTGATACTGTCTTTTTGCCTCCCTTCTTGCTGACAACCTACCACTGTCCACTATCTTTCCCTTGCCCTGGAATTGCCAAAAATATGCAATAAATGCCCTTAGGCACCTCCTTACATGTTTTGGAAAGTGTAACTCCCATCACCAAAAATAGCTCAACTTCTGCAAGTCATAAATTTTGATCTGAACACTTGATTAAGCCCTTTTGTTTTAAACTGTGGTGCTCGAAGTGCTCTACACCCCTGAAACTTAATTCATTCCGTTTCTCCAAATTTCAGCCTCATTCAATCATTTGAAGCCTCAAAAACTCAATTTGAATGTTTTTTCAGGATTTTTAGTACTTTACATCCAAATCTAACCTCGTCATGAAACTCACCCACAATGTTCATTTAGCAATTTTAGAGGTTTGGATAAAGTTTGCACAAATGCAAACTTTCTAAAAATAGACTTTACCATTTTTAGCCATTTTCGAAACTTTGGATGTTCTAGACCTTTCTTTAGGACTTTTAAAGGAAAATAAACTTCACCGGTATTTGCAAAACCAAACTGAAAATTAAACAAACTTTTCTTTTTTTGGTGATGCAAGATCGCTCTTACACCTCTGTGTACTACTGCCTCAGAAATAAAGTTAAAGAAAGCACGGCACATACAAGAGTAAGATATTTTACACAGGTAACAATTTTCCATATCTGTTGATTTGGAATTCCAAGTAGCTGCTATTAAAAAAACTTAACACACTGTGTAAAAAACTCCTTCCAATTTAAAAAAATAGGCTTCCATGAGGCAGAAATTCTTAACTATGTACAGCTGACCGATACTTGGTAAGAAGATTGTGTTGTGTAAAAAGGACAATATAGAAGTTTTATTGAAGATCCACGAGCTTTGTCAAAAGGGACTAATTTGGTATGCATCCTCACAATATTTATGTTCATGTTTCCTTGTTTGAACTTTAGGCAGAAATTCTTAACTATGTACAGCTGACCGATACTTGGTAAGAAGATTGTGTTGTGTAAAAAGGACAATTCAGAAGTTTTATTGAAAATCCACGAGCTTTGTCAAAAGGGACTAATTTGGTATGCATCCTCACAATATTTATGTTCATGTTTCCTTGTTTGAACTTTGGAATCATTCTGAGATGACACGTGGTAAATTTTGCATGGTCATAGATTACATTCCTTCAGATTCGATAACAATTGATATTAAATGCCCAATGCTGGATAAAGAAAAGCTGATTCAAAGATTGGTGATGGGAATTTTTTTAATAAATTGATAGTAAATTTGGATGCCACCATAACACAGTAAAATAAGGCAACGAATATAAAACATATTTAACTATATCCAGATCTGAACTTGGGACTGCAGCATTACCGATTGAAATCGAATTCTCTCTCTGAGTGATTCAGAGCATCTGTGCAGCATCACACATTTTTCCACGCCGGGATTGAAGAAATTAAGGATTGATGAGAAACACTTAAGGGCTATTTGAATGCCTTATCATGCCATTTAGCTCCAGAATGCACCATCCCAATTTCTATAGTGGAATGACAAACGTTTCTCTCCTTTTTATGCCTTTATTGCCAATACATTGATGATTTTTTGGTGTTCTCTAAATATTTTAGTAGACATTGCCAACATTGGCAGTCATTTGCAGAGCTAGAGGAAAGACATGAAATAGGCCTTTCAGCTGATTCTAGGAAAAAACAACTCTTTCAAATAGAGACAATTTTTGGTTTAGTATTACAAGATCTATTGATGACAGCGATTATGGTTCCTTGATCAAGTAAACCAATAGTTATGAAGAAGTTCAACTATGGAGAGCTGTGTCTCATCGATTATGAAGGGATCCGATCCACTCAAATTGCAAGCTATGTTATGGCAATCAGACACAATCAATCAGGCATCGAATTGGTTTACATATTGTTTTCTGTTCCAGTTGGAAGGGCTCAAAGTGAGCAAGACCGAAGGCCCATAAACGGGTGCATATTCCAAGCAATCGTATATCAGAAACAGCCCCAACAAAGTGCAAAATATTATTGCCAGATCTGAAACAGCATATCTCATCACTGTTGCAAGTTATTATATCCAAATCAGACACAGCAGCTATATCGCTTCAGGCAATCATACAAATCAGACATTGCATGATTTAAGTGTTTATATTAGGGACAGCAAATAGCAATATCATATTATATCTCATTTGCATATTTATATTGCCCTATTTGACATAGCAGAGATACTAAGTGATCATTACACTTGGTGCAATTACATCAATTCACTTAAAGCATACTCTAAATTGTACAAATCTGAGTTGGCAAGTGGCATTGATTATTATCGTTAAATATATATTTATATTCATATTATCAATTACACAAGTTTATTGCAAAATCAGATATTCTAATGCTAAGGAATTTAAGTAGTTGTCTCATACTTCTTAGTTATCCTAAAACGGGACATTACAAATTTTACTATAACCATTGATGGGTTTGAATAACTTTCGAAGAACAGCTCAGGGCACTTTAAAAACCATGAGTTAAACTGCTGACCTGCTGATAAAGAGATTCTTGCAACCATCAAAGCAGTAGAAAAATGGAATACTTTAAACTAGCTTCCTGAAGAATCTGTAATCAGAACAGATAGCAAAAACTTTAAATGGTTTATGACGAAGCTAATCTCAACCCAACTTTGCAGAGGCAGATATGCCTGTTGGTAACAAATTCTTCTCACAATTTCACTTCTCAATGCAGTGTTGTAATGCCTACCTTAGACAGTACTTGTATTTTATTTTATGATGAAATTTGATCATTGGATTATTTGAATTTAGATTAATCGGGTGAATTATTATTTAGCTATTGCTTTATTGCTAAGTTGCCGAATGGGAATCAGGTACAAGTACATGGGTATGGTATTGAAAATTGATTGCTCAAAATAATCGGGGTAGCTATTCAACGATATACAACTGTATATAAAGAGTTTACAAGACGACGTTCTAAATCAAGAACTAGTCGTTTAAGTGAAAACTAAAAAGCTAAAAAAGCTTAAAATACTAAATAAAGCTTAAAAAAACTAACTATACATCTTATAAAAGAAACAATAGTTGACTAATGACTAACCAAATGACCATTAATAGAACCGCAAAAGAAGGTAACTGACTAAAAAAATTAATTATTCTAATACCCTCCCTTAATGGTCATTGTATCAACTAAGTACCCGACAGAAGACACTGCAAGTCTTTTGATCATAAATGCAATACAAAGAACACTCTGCTGCTACGAAGACCCTCCATGGATTTGCAAAGTGGTGATAACCAAGAATAGCTGATTCCGGATGACTGATGTAACCCCGATTATTTTGAGCAATCAAAATAATCGCAGGTGTTCAGAACAGAAATGGCAAAATTCGGGAAACCTTAGAAAGGATTACACAGGTCAAAAATCAAGAAGACCCAGATCAAAAATTGCAAGAAAAATCCAAAATCGCGAAGAAAATCCCAAAATCGCTGCCAAAAACGTGGGTTGCAAAGAAAATGCCACCGCGTCGCACGAAAATCGTGGAAGAAAATCCCTGTTGAAAAAAACGCAGGCTAAAATCACTAGAAAAACTTCTCGCTGCCGAACAGAAACCTTGGAAGCAGGAAAAAAAGGGCGATTTATTGAAAATCGCAAAATAAAACTCTCAAATCTGCAGGCACCACAAAAAACGTGGTGAAAAATAATCGCATCGTCAGAATAAACACAGGTCGCGGTAGTGAAAACCGCGACAAAATATCTCAACCCGTTTTGTGAAAAAACGAGGGTTAAGATCCGCGAACTGCAAAAATCCGCGTCGTAAATAATTTTTGCAGAAGAAAATCGCGCACAGTCAACTTGAAACCCTACAAAAAAAAACTAGAAACCCTCGGCCTACCAAAAAATTTCTTCTTGACCACGAACTAAAGCCTTCGAAAAAAGCGGAATCATTTTTTTTCACAAAAAAAATTTAAAAAATCTAGAAAATATTCCAAAAAGAAGGCCACGAATTTTAATTAAAAAATTCGCCAAACTTTAAAGAATCCCATCGACCCGCTCTGATACCATGAAAAATTGATTGCTCAAAATAATCAAGGTATCTATTCAACGATATACAACGTATATAAAGAGTTTACAAGACGACGTTCTAAATTAAGAACTAGTCGTTTAAGTGAAAACTAAAAAGCTAAAAAGCTTAAAATACTAAATAAAGCTAAATAATAAAAAGCTAACTATGCATCTTATAAAAGAAGCAATAGTTGACTAATGACTAACCAAATGACCATTAATAGAACCACAAAAGAAGGTAACTGACTAAAAGAATTAATTATTCTAATAGGTATATGAGGGTACAACAAAATTAATTTGGTAGGCTGGGTACTTCCGTACAAAAAAAATCAAAATCATCATGCACATGCTAAGCAAAACTACCATAAATATTACAAACTTGAAATACAATATACTAATTCAATACAATTTGTCAGAACTTGAATGTCATCATAGATATTTCAAATTCTTTGTTCATTGGTAAAATAATAAAATAAGATAATTAGTAAGTAGTGTCATATAGGTCATCATGTAGACCAACATGCATCATTATTGACATTAGATGATGCAAGTAGAGTGGAAGAACCACATGCAAGCCCACTCCGACTTGCATTAAAAGTATATTGGGTAGCGGTTCATCTGGAATTCTGCATCAGGGTAGGTTTGCAATCCTCAACATTGCAAAGCTGCAAACGCAAAATGAATTGAGCTAGGAATATTTTAAGCATCATGCTTCTTCACAAGAGATGTTATTTAATAGATGAAGGGGATTTGGGTGCACGTGCGTTTTTAGAAAATGGATGAGGGCTTGCAACACAACAACATTATAGGTTTAAAAATGCAGCTTAGTGCTGGCATGTAGGATGCATTAAGATCACTTGGTGGAAATGGAACACCAAAGTATGCCCAAGGGAGACTTCCAGATGTTGATGTGGATAGATGATTACTATGAGAAAATAATACACATGGATGTAATTTGTGGGTTATTGTAATATCCTAGTCTCGGACAATGCTTCAAATCTGATTTGGGTTTTTATTTTTACTCATGTTTTGTTTCATCATAATGTAATATTGCGACATGCAAACATGCAGATTGAACATGCAAGATGAACAATATAGATTTTCAAGGAAATCAATCAATGAAATTCGGAGAATCTAAATAAGCCAATGAAATTCTTTTGATATAGAAATGTATGGCTGTTTACAAACACATACTGCTGTTACAAATCAGAAAATGTAGGTAAGACATACTCTAGAATGCCTCCATGCATAAATCAACAAACCCCTTGAAAATATGATAGATAGATCATCAAAACTCCATGAAATCTGATCAATGATGTGCAACTGTGATTCCTGAGATGAATTCACCAAGTGATCTAATCTGGGTTTCCGTCCAAATAGCCAATTCTCTAGGGTTTCCATCCTAGGGTTTACTGAACCTGCAAGCTAAAGCTCTCAAGCTCTCAAGGAAAAGTTGTTTTTGAAAATAACAACTCAAGAATGAATCCTCATTGCACTTTTTCCTCCTTTTATAATACTTTTCTTTTTCGAAAGTAATACTTTATTTTATTTCTCTTTTAAATTACTTTTCCCCTCAAAAGTGACTTTACTTTATAATTTGTCATTGACATTATTATAAAGTCACTTTACAAAATAAAGTACGTCCAACTGCTAATTAAGTAAATTTAATAATCCCATAGGACTCAAAACTATTTAACATTTAATTAATTAATTTATTCCCTTAAATAAATCCAACCTGGAGAAAAGGGGACATTACAGTCCTCCCTTCCCGGAGATTGCTTGCCCTCAAGCAATCTGCACTTGCATGCTGAAACCAAATGCCTGAATCCCATATCAATCTCAGGAACACTGCTCCACCAAAACGTTGTGCTACTCTGATATCAATGCCAATACACCACAAACTGTGAAGCAATGCAATGGAATCCATGTGAAACAATACATCCAACCGATCAATACCATTGTTATATCTCAGACCAGCAACAAATAGGATGGCAATGGTGTCATCATACCAAGGCAAAAGCGGAAGACTCAGCTCATGAGGATTTCCCATCAAGTAATCTTGTTCCCACACACTCCAATGCATACCCATAGCTGATGTAGACCCAAACAATTCTGAAAATGTAGTGAGCAGCCATGTAGGACAGTCATTTGTCACTAAACAACCCATGTCATTTGGCTCAAATGCCAACCAATAAGCAGCTGTACCGTCACAAGAATTAGGTGCCAACATCACATTTGCAATGTAGATGCCATCACCAACACCCAAAGTCAATTCATGAGTGGCTGGTCCATTAACAGTAACATCCATAGAATCATTATGTCCACCAATAATATTGTCAACATCAACAAAAAAATTAGTATTAGAAGGCTCTCATTCATCAACAACTATGGAGTGGTGTGTATCTCGAATCTGTTGCAGGAGAAACATGCCTTGTTGGGCTATCAAATTAGCTTCCTTTGCCTTCTCAGCTCTTTGTAACCACCCATCACACATATCTAGTGTCCTTTTAACATCTTCCATGGTATGATGTACAAAATTAGAGCCTTTGTGGCTTGAATCCACAATATATACTTCATGTTTGACACCTTCAACTTGAGTGCCAACACTGGAAGACTCAACAATACCGTCATCTTCATGTGTAAGGGCTGCCAACTCATGATTCTGCATAGGTAAGGGACTGTTCCGAATCAGGGAATATGTCCTTTCTTCATGCATTTGTGTGATGTCTTCATATATCTTAATCACCTCTCCTTTCATGAGTTGATGGTCATCAACAAATGTTGGTTCACTACATACTGAAAATTCTGAATTGCCCCACATAGCTAATCAGTTATTGCTGGTTTCGCAAACCTCGAGACAGCCCTGTGAACAATATGTAATTCCTCTTTGCCTAAAACCTCATATGGCTGAAGTGAACCTGTGGCTTCTTTAATCTCTTGGACAACTTTATGCCTAGTCAAAGAATCATGATGGTTTGATGTCAAAACATAAGTAGACTCTTTCAATTCTCCTTGATTGATTAAATGCTTCCTCAAATCTGAATCAGTTATGTTTTTCACCATACATTCTTCAATGGGATCCATTGTTTCCACCTCCATGTTAATATCCTCAACATATGTAGATGCATGCTCAAGTAATGATTCATGCAAAATTAATGTACCACTGTTATTATGCATAACCAAATCAGAATTAACTTCCTCCCTTTCAGCATCATTACCATAGCTGCCACAAGTCTTATGTGCCTCTTCTTCAGTTTGTCTAGGTAGAAAAGTAGGGCAAAGAGGTCTGATAGACTGTGTGACTGCTATCCTGACAGCATTAGAAGTTGCCCTGTCTTGATTTTCATGTCCAGCATTGACTCTACTATGTACACTAGTAGATCTGCTTGATCCGGAACGATCCATTCTCATTTGTCCCATAGTTGTGATCATACAATCCTAGAACTATTGCATCATTTGTTGTTGCTGTTGTGCAAGAGCTGTCAGAAAGTTATTCAATTGATTATTCAAGTCCCTTGGTGGGCTTTCATTTCTTCTTTCACCCATCTCTGCTTCAGCTAGGTTAATTTCAGCTTTTTGTTGTTGCTCTGACCTACTCCTTGTGTTATATCTATGCGATCTTGACTCCCTAGAGTGCATAGAACCAAATCAAACTAACATGCAACAAATTATTGGTAACATGCAACCATAGATTCTGACATGTAGCTGATTAGAAGCAACATGCAGCCATAAATTGACATGCAACTGATTAGAAGCAACATGCAACACTCAGAACCAACATGCAACTATCTGGGTAGTAGCCAAACTGACATGCAAGATCTGGGTAGTCGCCAAAACTAACATGCAATACTGAAATATCCTTTGACAAGCAAAAACAAACAAAAACTCTACGCTAGATGCAGCAAATACATTTTTATTGATTTTCAAATTTCTAGAAATAAACTGGAAATGAAATAAACAGAACCATTAAGAAATTTACTATCTGAAGACATGTTCTACCTTATTACATATTCTCCAAAGCACTCACAAAACTTAGTGTCCGCGGATAGTTGTTTGTATCCCTGAAATCTTCATGAAACTTCGAGAACTCAGTGACTTCTAGAAGTTTGGAATGAGTTGTGGACTTCCTAAATCCTGAACTTCATTGCTGATTAAACTACTGCGATCCTCAACGGATGTTGGATGCTGATCCCACGCAGTTACACTAACATGAAGACCTTGGGTGGCCATGCAAGTTGGTTATCATGGGGTTTTCGTCCCAAGGCAGGCAAAGAGAAATAATAAAAATCAAAATCATCAATAATATCCCCGCCTTAACTCTTCTCCGGCCTTAAGAAGACAATCAAACCTAAAATCCACGCCCACCCCAATTCCTATAAATAAGGCAGCTTTCTTAATTAATTCCAATGATAATACTTTTCCCTTAAAAGTATTCATCAATTATGTATTTAGTTCCCCCCTCCATAAAGGATAAGGAATCTAAAGAAAATGTTTGGATAATGAATTGCAATGGCCCCATCCTCATGACTGAAAATCGGGAGTCACTTAAGTGAACGTGGACCCCGCCACCTTATTGAAAACAACCTCCTCTTCATTCACTAAAATTGATTGTTGGGGGATTTATTCACTAAAATCGACTAAGTGTTGGAGGAAAACTTACACTTAGCGAGTTGTTTACTGAGCTACAACGGCGCTAGAGAGGGGACATGACAGTCCTCCCTTCCCAAGATTGCTGATCCACAAGCAATCGTAGGTTTGGATGCTGTAGTATCTCCTCACCTTCCCAAGAAGCATCATCCAATGGTAACCCTTTCCACTTAATTAGATATTCACGAACAGTCTTGTTCCTTAACTTCTTTTCCTTCCAATTTGCAATACCCTCGGGTTCAAGAATCAACTTCCCCTCTTTGTCCAATGGTGGCAATTCAGGAGAGGTAACTATCTGCTGCCCCAATGCTTTCTTTAAGCAAGACACATGGAAAATATTATAGATCCTACTGCCTGCTGGTAGTTCAAGTTCATATGCAACTTCTCCAATTTTCCTCAGTACCTTGTATGGCCCATAAAAACGTGGTTTCAACTTTCCGCTCCACTGCTTTTCAAAGAAGACTGCCTATAGGGCTACAAGAGTAGGAAAACCAAGTCTCCTATGAAAGGTTCTCTCGACTCTATGTCTATCTGCATACATTTTCTGTTGGTTTTGAGCCTGTGAGATATTGTCCTTCAATGCTTTGAGAATATCTTGGTAACCTTGTATGGTTTCTTTTGCTCGGGGTACTTTGCTATCATCAAAAACCAAATCTATAAATGACAAAGCTACATACCCATACAACAGTTTAAACAGAGACATCCCAATAGTCATGTGGTCGGTAGTATTGTAACAATACTCACCTAAATGCAACCATTTGACCCAAGCACGTTGTTGTCCTGAAATGTAGTTTCTAAGATAGCCTTCAACCCATTTGTTTACAATTTCGGTCTACCCATCCGTTTGAGGGTGATAACTGGTACTGGGTGTCAATTTTGTCCCTGCCAAGCGGAATAACTCCTGCCAGAATATGCTGATAAATCTGCTATCCCTATCGCTGACAATGGTTTTAGGGAAACCATGCATTCTGAATACTTCCCGAAAAAATAAATCAGCAACCTGAGAAGCTGAGTAATCTGTAGCAATGGCGAAGAAATGGGAATATTTTGTCATTCGATCTACCACTACATAAATGCAATCCTTTCCCTGTACTCGTGGAAGTCCTGTGATGAAATCCATAGATATCCCCTCCCACTTTTGTTCTGGAATGGGTAATGGTTGTAAAAGACCTGCCGAAAAAATGTGCTCTGCCTTATTCTGCTGGCATGTCAAACATTCACGGACATGCTGTAGCACATCATCTTTAAGTCCCTTCCAAGAGAATCTCTCTCTTACCTGCCTATAAGTTTTGAAAAACCCCTAATGTCCAGCCAGAAGTGAGTCATGTAACGCTTTCATAACTCTCTGCTTTAGTCTAGACCCCGGTACAAGGTAGATCTTGTTTTTGTAATATATTACTTCCCCCACAACGACATACCTATCATCATGTACCTTTCCATCCACTATATCACAAGCAAAGGAGTCTTTCGTGTATTCGGACAGCAGCTGCGATTTCCAATCAGCAGAAATTTCTTAAAGTGAACATAGAGTGGGTCTTCTAGAAAGTGCATCAGCAACCACATTTTTCTTTCCTTTGATATATTCCACCTCAAAATCATATGCTTGAATCTTACTTACCCACTTCTGTTGACGT
Organism: Cryptomeria japonica; assembly: GCF_030272615.1. Classification (NCBI taxonomy): domain Eukaryota; kingdom Viridiplantae; phylum Streptophyta; class Pinopsida; order Cupressales; family Cupressaceae; genus Cryptomeria; species Cryptomeria japonica. Next base: position 460,894,721 of record NC_081409.1, read on the forward strand.
TCATTGAGATCCTTTTGCTCTAAAAAATACTTCAGACTATTATGATCAGTCCTAACAGTGAATTTTGCACCCACCAAATACTGTCGAAACTTGGCCAATGCATGCATGATAGCCAACATCTCTTTGTCATAGGTGGAGTACAATTTCTCTGGATCTTTGAGCTTTCTGCTCTCAAACACAATAGGATGTCTTTCTTGCATCAGCACCGCTCCAATTCCCTGTCCTGAAGCATCACATTCCCAATGAAAGGCTTCGTGAAGTCCGGGAGTGCTAGTACAGGACATGTGCTCATGATGTCCTTGAGCTTCTCAAAGATAACTTGAGCCTTTGTAGACCACTGAAAAGCCCATTTCTTTGTAAGATCAGTCAAGGGAGAAGCTAACTAGGAAAAGCCTCGTACAAATCTTTTATAGTAGCAACATAAGCCCAAGAAGCCTCTCAAATCAGAAATGTTCTTAGGAGGTGGCCAACCTACGATTGCTTGTATCTTCTCCTAATGAACTTTTACCCCAACACCAATCACATGTCCTAAATAAAGAATCTCTGACATTCCAAACTCACACTTGGAAGTTTAAGCGAACAATGACTGTTGTTCCATGAAACTTAGAATAGTATCTAAATGCTACAAATGTTCTTCCCAAGTTTTACTATATATTAGTATATCATCAAAAAATACTAATACGAACTTCCTCAACTGCTCACGGAAAACATGATTCATACAAGATTGAAAAGTTGCTGGTGCATTTGTGAGACCAAAGGGCATGACAAGGAATTCAAAGTGCGCAAAATGACAATAGAATGTTGTTTTCTGAATGTCTTCTTCCCTCACACTTATCTGATGATAACCTGACCGTAGGTCAATTTTGGAAAAGAAAATTGAACCATGCAGCTCATCCAAAAGTTCATATATCCTGGGTATAGGATATCTATTCTTAATAGTTCTTTTGTTCAGTGCCCTATAATCAATACACATACATAATGTGCCATCTTTTTTCTTGACCAGCACTACTGAAGATGCAAAAGGGCTAGAACTTGGGCGTATGTGTCCCATCTTCAACAACTCCTTAATTGTCTTTTCGATCTCTTCTTTCAAGTGACGAGGATGCCTGTAAGGAGTGGTTATAACTAGTTTTGAACCTTCTTCCAACTCAATCACATGCTCAAATCCCCTATCAGGAGGACGTCCTGAGGAATATCTCCAGACACCACACCATGTTTATCTAACATAGATTGTATATCAACATGGTAAGAGGGTTCCTTATTTGTGGCAGCATTGTTAGAAACAAAGTAGTGAGCTGCCCACTCAATGTCATCATGGCGGAAGAGGGCTTCCAATCGCTTTGCTGAGACCACTCTTGGTCCTCCATCTGCCCTAGCCTTCAGTATGGTTTTCTTACCTTCAACCATAAACTTTAACTGCATCTGTTTGGAGTCTTGAACATACCTCTCTAATGATTCAAGCCACTATAGACCCAAAATAACATCCACATTACTGAGACCAAGAACATAGAAGTCTCCTGTTAAGGTATAGTCTCCCATCTGAATTTTCAGCTGTGGTATGACACGGGTACAACTCAAGGGAAAACCATCTGCCACAATCACATTAAATCCCGGAAATTCTTCTGCTTGTAGTCCTCGTCTACTAACTAAGCCCTCATCAATAAAGTTATGAGTGGCACCGTTGTCCACTAAACATAGCATTCGCTGCCCCTTAAGGACTCCTTTCAGTCGGAAAGGTCTACCTCTCGGAATGCCTGAAAGAGTAGCTATGTGTGGGTTTTCTCTAACAGTAGTGTCTTCCAACTCAATCTGTTCCGGCTGATCTCCTTGTGTGTTATTTACCTCATAACTACCCTCTACTTCATTCTGACTTTCCTCCTCTGAATGCACTTCAATCAAATGAAGTTTACCTTTTCCAAGGCAGCAGTGTCCTGGTTCCCAAGGCTCTTTACATGAGAAACATAGTTTCTCCCCCCGTAGTTCATTTCGTGACTCTAGGTCAACCTTTGAAGGTATGCTTCTGGGCTGATTAAACTTGTATTTTTCTGCTGACTTGGGCCCTTTCTATCATTTTTCCAAGAGCTGAACTCTTTCTTTGGAGGCTGACATGGAGCTGTAATCTCCAAATCCAATGCCAAAACAATAGCATCATCAAGTGAACTAGATCTATGAGATTTCACTAGACCTTTTAGTTTGTCACTGAGACCTTCCACAAAGAGCATTGTGACCCTCTTCTGAGGCATATCTGGAACCATTACTGCAATCTTCTGGAATTCATTGATATATGTTTCAAGCTGTTCAGTTTGCTTCAACTGGGCTAACTCCCTATAATATACCTCTATATCCTTCCTGTCAAAACGGGTGATCAGCCTATTAACAAATTCTTCATATGATTGAATCAAGGCATGGTCCTGGGAAATAAGTCTGTGATGCCACCAGTCATATGCTACCCCTTCCAAGTGCATGGTAGCAACCTGGACTGCTTTTTCCTCTTCCATAGGTTTGAGTGTCAAGAAGGTATCCAACTTGTGAACCCATGATCTTGCTGATAATTCTCTAGTTCCATCGAAGGTTGGTATATTTATCTTATTCAGGGCATCTTTGTATTCCAATGGCTGGATGGTTTGCCTCATTGGTCCTCTAGGCCTCCTGTCTAGTCTTTCCAAACGATTCCTAGCCTTGTCCCTACGCTGGTTCATGAACTGATTTAAGTTCATTAGCTGCCTTACATCAGCTGGCAACTGCATATATTCATTTCGTGCCATCAAGATATCATCTGTGATTTGAGTGTCTACTTCTTCTTCCAGGATGGGCTCCATTCCGTTTTGTCGAGGTAAGAAATTGGGACGCAATGGTCAATCAGACCTTGTGTCTGCTGTCCTTACGACATTGGAAGTTGTTCTGTCTTGGTTTTTGGGTCCTGTCTCGCCATGGCTATGTCGACTACCTTCACGGTTATGAGGACCACTTTCACGGCTGTGATGTCTACTATCATGGTTGTGATGTCTACTATCACGGCTATGATGACTACTAGACCTCCTTGATCGAGAACGACCAGTTCTCAGTTGTCCCATGGCTGCAATCATTGCTATCTTGAAACTGTTGCATTGTCTATTGCTGTTGGTGAGCAAACATTGTCAAAAAATTGTCCAACTAATTATTTAAATCTCTAAGTGGGCTTGCTTCCCTTCTGTCACCCATTTCTGATTCAAATGGGTCAATTTCCGCTTCTTCTCACTGCCCAGACCTACTCCTTGTATTGTATTTGTGAGTTCCGATTCCTCTGGAGTGCATAGAACCAAATCAAATTAACATGCAACAGATTATTGGTAACATGCAACCATAGATTCTGACATGTAGCTGATTAGAAACAACATGCAGCCATAAATTTTGACATGCAACTGATTAGAAGTGACATGCAACACTCAAAACCAACATGCAACTATCTGGGTAGTAGCCAAACTGACATGTAGGATCTGGGTAGTCACCAAAACTGACATGCAATACTAAAACACCAACAGGCTGGCAAGATCACCAGCTCTGATACCACTGAAATATCCTTTGACAAGCAAAAACAAACAAAAACTCTACGCAGGATGCAGCAAATACATTTTTATTGGTTTTCAAATTTCTGGAAATAAACTGGAAATAAAATAAACAGAACCATTAAGAAATTTACTGTCTGAAGACATGTTCTATCTTATTACATATTCTCCAAAGCACTCACAAAACTTAGTGTCCGCGGATAGCTGTTTGTATCCCTGAAATCTTCACGAAACTTTGAGAACTCAGTGACTTCTAGAAGTCTGGAATGAGTTGTGGACTTCCTAAATCCTGAACTTCATTGCTGATTAAACTACTGCAATCCTCAACGGATGTTGGATGCTGATCCCACGAAGTTACACTAACATGCAGACCTTGGGTGGCCGTCCAAGCTAGTTATCATGGGGTTTTCGTCCCAGGGCAGGCAAAGAGAAATAATAAAAATCAGAATCATCAATAATATCCCCGCCTTAACTCTTCTCCAACCTTAAGAAGACAATCAAACCTAAAATCCACGCCCACCCTAATTCCTATAAATCAGGCGGCTTTCTTAATTAATTCCAGTGATAATACTTTTCCCTTAAAAGTATTCATCAATTATGTATTTAGCGCCCCCTCCATAAAGGAAAAGAAATCTAAAGAAAATGTTTGGATAATGAATTGCAATGGCCCCATCCTCATGACTGAAAATCAAGAGTCACTTAAGTGAACGTGGACCCCGCCACCTTATTGAAAACAACCTCCTCTTTATTCACTAAAATCGACTAAGTGTTGGAGGAAAACTTACACTTAGCAAGTTGTTTACTGAGCTACAACGGTGCTAGAGAGGGGACATGACAATAATTTGTCATTGACATTATTATAAAGTCACTTTACAAAATAAAGTACGTCCAACTGCTAATTAAGTAAATTTAAATTATCCCATAGAACTCAAAACTATTTAACATTTAATTAATTAATTTATTCCCTTAAATAAATCCAACTTGGAGAAAAGGGGACATTACAGTTATCTTTTGAGAAAAAGAAAATTTATTGTGGCCCCTGGTCCAAGATGAATAAGTGTGTAGGAGACAACAATGTTGATTTTCTCCTAGGCAGTTTATCGTTTTCCAGAAAGATAAACATAAAATCAATCTGATGTTGTAATCTAAATGATACAGCTAAAACTTGCATTTTGAAATAAAGAAGCTATTGCTTTTGTATTTTTGTCATTTAATACTTGATATTTCATAGGAACACAGAATGAATTTGGAATTTTGAAGATCTTCATTGGCTGTGGAGGCACTGATTTGCACAAACTTGGCTTTCAGCGATACTTGTGGTATCATTGTTTTCTTGTCATGATTAAGAGGGGCATTTGTTTGCTATCAGCAAAATGAAACTTGAGGTCTCTAAGCGATCACTTTATAAATGCCAATTAGGGGCTTGAGATAGGCAACAGAATGGACATGGAATTAAGGGGAACACATTGAAGGAGTACATGTTAAGTGCTGCAAAGGGAAGGGGGTTTTAATGCGTACGTAATGAGGATTTTAAGTAAGCATATGGGGATTAGACAAGGGGGATACAGGTGGGATTTACTTGAAACTTTTAATATTAGGAAAAGTATGTAGAGTTGGTGGTGGGAGGGAGATGAGGAAACAGAGTTTGTAGTGTTAGAAACTGATAATAGGGTTGTCAAGTTAGTAAATGTAATGTTGATAAGAAAGGCAATGAGAGTCATCGGAATATTTTGGATGTTTTTTCCTTGGGGTGAATTTTTTTAATTTAAGTAAGACAATCATGAAGTCCATTCCATAGCAGCAAAAATCTTCCTCGGGGAAAAAACGCCTAATTGAAACAAAGATTTTTTCAATTTTAATCAGGAAAAGATCAATCTAAGGTTAGGTTTAGGGAAAAAATTGGGTAAGACGCCTAACCGAAGCAAAGATTTATTCAATTTTAATCAGGAAAAGATCAATCTAAGGTTAGGTTTAGGGAAAAAATTGGGTAAGTGTTAAAATTAGGGAGAAAAAATTAAAAAATGCTGCAAAAATAAGAAAAAACCACATTGATCAATTTTACGGTAAGTTAAGAGAAGTGTGATTCCAGGAAGGAAATTTCTTTAGATATTAAATTCCAGACCAAGCTCAACAGTGAGTGAACTTGCCAATGAATTAGCAATTTGTGCAATAGCCTTTTTTGCCAAATTTGTTAGCAACTTGATTACGTTGTCTTCATTGGTGCTTTATTTGGATTTCTCAGAGAGTCACAAGAGCTCATATGATATGGGAACTTTTTTAGTTTCTGGAAGATAATTTGGGAATCTTGGCCCATGATGACTCCCTTGTAAAGCACTACCAATTCAGCCATGTTGTTGATTCAATGTCTTAGTGATTGTCAGTAACTCAAGAAATGCTCCGCATGGTGATTCCACAAGAATCCCCTTAGACCTGTTTACCTGGATTAGATATGGAAGCTCCATCAAAGTTTAATTTGTATCAACCCTATGGGGGGATCCCACATGCTCTTTGGTAGAATTAGGATACAAGCCATCCTGTATTAGTTGATAATATGATATTGTTCCTATAAACTTGATCTTCTTGGTGATTTGTTTGCTCAGAGATTCTGCTGCTTCTCTCTCCAAATTATACAATAAAATGTGTCCTGCCACAATTTGTTTTATTTTTCAGAGTATGGCCAATGTTTCACTTTCTAATTATACTGAGTTTGTTTGCAAGTCTAACCTGTTGGTGATGTTATGGTATGGTGGTTCAACGAGGATTTTGTGAGCAATTGCAATCCATAGTCCCTTTCTCAAGTTGCAATCTATGAAGAGTCGTTAGAAGCTTTCCTCATTCTTTCCAATTAGGGCATCTATTTTGCACCCCCCCCCACCCCATCCTTGAAACTACAACTGATCCATGGTTAGGATCTTCCCATGTTGGACAAGCCAAAGGTTTTGTTTTGGTTGAGGTTAGGATAGCTGTTGTTGTTTCCATTTCTTCTTCAGCTTCTGTGTAGCCCTAGTTATAGCTTCATAGGTAGATACTGCAGTGCGTTCTCCATCTACTGTGGATTTCCATGTTAGGGTATCATTGTAATTGGATACTTGTATTTTTTCCAGCGGGTATGGTTGGAGTTGAGAGCAGTGTGTCTGCAATTGCTTTGATTGTTGCTAAAGAAGGCTTTAATTTCATGACTTTCTATCATCAACAGTTATGTACTCTGCAACTTTGATGTAGCCCTGTTTCTGGAGTTCTTGTAGAAGAGGTTGTAGTTTGGGGCAAGAGATTGGAAGGAAGCCACTCCAGCTTTCTTACCACATGTTTATATGTTTTCCATTTCTAATTTTTCCAGTGGTCTGAGGAGTGATCCATTCCATCCCTTGTTTGATATGCTTGGCCACATTTGATAAGTGAGTTTTCAAGCTTGTCTGAATAAGAGTGTAGAGTCTTGTAGATGTTTGAGTTTGATGGCTTGGGCACAATTAGTCTGTGGAATTTCATTAATTCTCGGGTTAGTTTCATAGCCAAGGCTCTGATGAAAGCCTTTATATTTTTGATATTCAGCCCTTCTTTGGTTTTGCCCTTACATATTCATTCCCATGTGACTAGAGGATATTTGGAATTTGTATCTGTCCCTTGACAATTCTATTTCATCTTGGACACTTTGTGGGATGTTGAGGAGAGATAGGACATGCATTGGCACAGATTGTATAACAGATCTTATAAGCTGGACTTTACCTGCTAGGAAATCCATTTGGTTATCCAATTATAGCTTTTTACTGAAGCCTGTGTACAAAAGTAAATGCCTGAAGCATGTATTTTGGTGACAAACAGAAGACAAGGGAACCCACAAAGCACCTCCAACTGATGTGAATACCAGAGAGATGAAAGATGTGAAAACATAAACCAAAGTATTCTCACCACAACACCTGTTCCAGATTTTTTCTACATGCAAAAGTTAGTTAAATTGCTCATAAACCCATACCAGCACCAGGAAGTCCTTGGATTGACATTTTGATGAATTTTGCCTCAGAATTGCTCACACTCAAACAGATAATGATGCCATTTTAGTTGTGGATCAATAGTCTGGGCTACTTCATACGTAAGAATACTAATGATACAAGTAAGATTACTTATTGGTTTCAAAATTGAAAATAAGTATACTTGCATGGTAGACCTACAACAAACACAAGTCAAAAATGATACAGAGTTTCTTAGTCACTTTTGGACAAGAATGTGCAAGAAACTTGAAAGATACAATGCAGCTCATCCTCTAATTCCAAACAGATGGGGAAATAAGGTAAAAAAAAAGGATTCTGTGCAACTTTCTGCATAGTTTGGTCGATGATAATCCAAGACAGTGGGGCTTGGTTTTAGCACTGACTGAGTTTGCTTTTAACTCCAACAATAAAAAATGTATATGTAAGTCTCCACTCCAAATTGTCATGGAGAAAAGCTTCAAAAGGATAGTAAATAATCAACCTTACTGTCGATGCCCAATTTGACTCTGTCCAATTTGCTTGAATCCTTTCTCCCTTTGTGCTTAGGCCTCAATTCATCCATCATAGATAACCAATCTTAGAGATCTTCAATTGGGTCCCATTTTATAAACAATTGCCATAGTGTTTGTCTTCCCCATCCCCCATGTCTCACATGTTAGAAGTTGCAAAGGTCCCAAAAATTCAAGTGTGGAAGTTTTGTGTTCAAATTCCTAGGGAATGTGCTATGTGTTGACATCTGTGAGTTTCCCTTCCTAGTATGCCTTTCCTCCTAACTCCACCTTTTTCTTTTGTCCCTATTGATATATTGGACTTCTCCATCCAAGCATACCTTTCATCCATTCCCTGCCTTCATTCATGTTTCCTATGAAGATTACAAAGTCTTCCTTCTTGGCATCCCTTTCCTCCAACCTCCGCTTTATTGCCCATTTCAGTGTTTCAAACATCCTATTTCCAGCATGCCTATCATCCAAAACTCAACTCCCAAATCCTTTACACTAGGTTACCCTTCAGAATCAAAGTTTTGGCCATCATACTTTTCCTTGGTATCCCCAATCCGCAACTTCTAACATTTTCTTCTATACACATTTTTGGAGTCGAAGATGCAGGAATACTTCTAATGTGGTAAGAGGTGTGAATTATTCTTGAACCTTGATCCCTAACACTTTTCACTCCATATCTCATCAAGATCATTGGTTTTGACTCATCCTTATTTGCATGCCATATGAAATGGATATTTTGGTGTCTTTGATCCCCGACTCCCAATAACTTCTTTGACATAACCGTTTGGAGTTGGAGATGCAAAGATACCCTAAGCTATTTCCTTTAAGCATGAAGTATAGCTTCCTCTCAATCACTGACACCTCGACAACAATATTGGTTGAGGTATCCTCGACCCCCAAACTCCCACATTTTGCACTATTAATTCCCACCTACCTCTACGCATGACGAAGGTCACCAATAATGACCAACCCCACCTAGAAACAGTTGTCCATCTTAAGGGTATGGAGTCAAATTTACTTTAAGTGATAGAGGATGAGAGATAACATGCCACCATTAAACTGAACGTTATGTTTATGATGTAGAAGGTTTCCAGGCAAGCTCCAAGCTGTCATTTAATGGATTTTGCGAGACCTAAGCTCATGTTGCACACCTCATTGATTGACCACCAATTCCTCCTTGATTCTTAAAACAAAAAGGCAATCAGCAAAGCGCCCATATATGCCATTACATTTTCCCAAAAAGTCAGACATTTTGTTCAAGTGTTTCAAATCCTGCAAATTCAGTCACCATTTGAGCAATAGATGTTTGTAAGTCTCAAGGATGTTAATATTGTAAGTGATTCTTGCAACTAAATGCCTCCACAGTTCCATTTGTGATTTTAGTATGAAGTTCTAGCTTAGGGTCTCCTCTTGCCAGTTCAGTAATATGACTGTAATAAGTATTTGATGAAGGTTGAAATATTCTAATTCAAAAAAAAAAACCTTGGGTATGGGTATCCGTATGGGTACATCCGTACATGTGTGTGTGTATGTGTGATAATATGAGTATGATAAGTATTTGATGAATGTTGAAATATTCTAATTAAAAAATTAAAAAATTCCTTGGGTATGGGTATGGGTACGTCCGTACATGTGTGTGTGTGTTGTGCGCATGTGCGCGCACCCGTGCATGCGTGTGCGTGTGAAAACATCTAAATTATATAATATAAACTGCCACTCCCATTATGATTATTACAATCCATACAATGTAACTTTCCCATACGTACATCCATAATTGCCAATACATATTCAGAATATCATAATATCATATTCAAGAATTTCCACGTGTTTACCCAATCTCAGAATTCTTTTTAATTCTTCTTTCCTACTCAAGAATCAACCATTGCCTTGGCAGTTTCCTTCCAGTTCCTTTGTTGTTTTTTCCTAATTCCCCTTATACTGAATATATACCCTCGTTCTGATAGAAATACCACCCTCTTTCCTACATTTCCAATTTCCTATACTCAGTGCAGCTTTAACTAACAAAAACAAAGTTTCTATGATTGATCACTACAGCGGCGAGGCTTGTTTTATTATTAGTCATATCATATTACTTGGCACGGATTCTGGGTGGCTCTTCATAACAACAACAAAATTGTTAGGTTTCTTCACAAAGATCACAGAGAAAATAACAGAGCTGCGATAAGGAAGAATTGGGAAATTAAGGGTAATATGGGAGGTAATAAAAAGAGGTTTGAACCGGCTTCTTGCTCGGACTGGAAGAAAAACAATGAAATCTGGGAGATTCTTCAAGAGGGAGGTTTGAATGTTTTTATGGAAAGGCTCTGCGGCAAAGACCCTACTATCACTAAGCATTTCATACAAAACTGGAAGAATGGTAAGGTTCTTGTTGGCAACCAGATGATGAAGGTGGACGAGGATGTCATTGCTGAAGCTACGGGTATGGTTAAAGAAGGTATTAAATTTTACAGAGACCAAAGTGTGTCTGACAAGGCTGCGGATAGGTTTCCTGTCACTGATGGAGAAAAAAGGAAATTGGTGAAGGCAGATAATCCCTACCATTCCCCTAAGCGTATTTGCAGGCTGAGGAGGTTTGTGCTATTTGCCACCATCAGCTACATTACTCTGGATGGGAGATTCACAAGGGCTTATGGGAATCACTTTGTGCTGCTCAATCACTTTCGCCATGGTGACAAGGTTAGTCTGCCTTACTATCTTACTTGCTCTATGGATCATACTATTCGTGAAGTGCAGAAAGACTCTCAAAGAGACCATGCCCTCCACCAGGGTTTAATGGTTTTAGTTTATAAGATGTTGAAGGGGAAAACTATTGAGAAACCCATTAGTAAAGGCAAACAAATTAGGGATGATGATACTGAAAGTGAGAATAGTGGGTTCAATCTCTATTCTGAAACTGAGAGTGAGTCTGAGGATATTAGCAACAAGGGGAAGACCAAGGGAAAGAGCAAGGGGACTGTTGTGGATTCTGACCTTTCGAACTCTGAGGATGAGTCTTTTGATAAAAAATTCATAAAAAGCAAGAAGAGAAAGGGTATGGGTAAGCAAACCCAAAGGACCAAGAAGACCAATAAGGGGATAAACAAGGTGAAAAGAAAGATTATTATTTCTTCTGATGAGGATTCTGAGGTTGAAAAAACCGACAATAATAAGGGTAAGGAGGAAGATGAAATGTTGGATGGTGATCATGGGGAGAACCTGAACACACAGAGAATGCAGAATGAGGGTCAGGAGAACAACATGGGCAATCAAAACGTCTGTCATGGTGCCATTAGTAATGACAACATCAAGGGTTTTTGTGAGGTCATTAGCAAAATGGCAAAAGAGATTAGTGACTTGAAGACTGACCTCAATATGATCAAAAAGGCTACTATGGGTGAGAAGCCTCTCTCTGAAAATGTTAAAGAATTAATGGTTGCTATTAACAAGGCTGAAGCAATTGAGGCTATGGTTAGTAAAATTCTGGAAACGGAAAAGAAGGTGAAGGAGCTGGAAGGGATCAGAGATGATAAGGGTCTAGAAACTAACCTGAACAATCTGGTCAATAGAGTGGATAGGATGGAGCTTACTGTGAAGAGGATTGCTGAGCAAAACTTCCAGATCCTTAAGACCACTGTTGACCATGTTAACATCCTGATTAACAAATTTGAACAGATTAAAGGCAAGGAGAATGATAAGGATCAGACTGAGAAGAAGGGTCACGAAAAAAGGAAAAAGGCCCAACACTCGGAAACAGGTTGATATCAAGGAAAAAGAGCTGGAAGAAATGAAAAAGTTCTGCGATCAATATGAAGCAGATGGTGGTTCATGCTGAAGAACTCATGAGAAACATTTAGCTGTCTTTGTGCTGTCTCGGTGCTGTTTTTGTGCTTTCCTTTGGCTGTCTAGTGCTGATTCCTTTGTCTTGTGCTCCCTTTTTGTTTTGACTGGGAACTGTTCTATGTGTGGGTGATCAAGCACTGTTGTTTCATGCCTCTTTTATGCTTTATCTTTCTCCTACTATGTTACAAGGTTCCGGGTTCCTTTCAAAAACCTGTTTTTAATTAATCAAAACTAACAAAAACAAAGAATCTTTACACAAATATGATTGATATTATTTGAATAAAAATTAGAACAGAAAGGTTTCAATAATTTATTTACAAAAAGAATTGACAATGAATGACTGATACGAGATTCAATATTATTTGCGGTTTTGTAAATGCCAACTTAGCTGGTCTTGTCGAACCACAAATTACTATTTCATTTGATAGATTGATTAGGGCTTTTTTATCTTCCTCTCAAACTACAGAATTCGGGGATTCAGAACTTCTCCATACCAATGCTTTGTGGATCATCAACTCTAGTATCTGATCTCTAATTAAAACATTATTTTTCTAATAAATCCACATGTCTTGAACCTATCTCATCTTCCAAGTCCTGACATAGCAGGTAAGGATGCCAAATGTTGGGAATGTCATATCATTTCCTTGACCTTTAATATCTTCTGCCATAAGAAAATTTACTAAAGAGATATCTTGGACTGTATGGCTCATTCTACCCCAGCTCTCAAGTATGCAAAGTAATCCCTCAGGCAAGGAGAATATTTTGATTTGAGGCCAGCTCACTGAACCAGCAAGCACGACAGTAGACAAAAACACTATTTCGGGTGCGGCCTGGGTTCGGCCCCGGTGCAGCCTGGGTGCCCACCAGGGAACGCGGGTGCTCAGGCCACACCCGGGACGAACCCAAGTGCGAACCCAGACCATAGCGGGACTTGAACCGCATTAGGACAGGAGTTCGGGCCAAAACAGAAGAACCCGGTATCGTAGCTCAAGGTTTAAAGCAGATTGGAAAAGGGGTTCTGTACTTTTTCTCTCACAGCTTTCTTCTTCAGTTTATGGTATCTATTCACATTTTTACTGGAAAGATTTTAATTTTCTGATAAAGTTTATATTAAAGTTAAATGTTTAAAAGAATTTTCCCCGTAACAATTCTCGGTGTTGTCTACATCATCACCAAACTAGTTCACTCCCTAAAGTTCACATATAATATATTATCTTCTCTCTGAAAAGGAAATGAGAAAAAGCTGGTATAATGCCAATTATTGATTTCAACGAAAAACAGTTCTATTCTGACTTATAAATGCCTTGGAGAAATCAAATGAACAAAAACCAGACTACTTGTTGCTCCAGGCAGCCAACTCACTATTGTCAAAAAAATCATGTAGCCACTCTCATCTGTCTCTATTGTGGCCCAAGATTTTTCCCCCTATAAGAATCAAGAGCATAGTTAGGAGATGTACATCTTAAGATTTGGGAAGCTGGCATAGCTTTGAATGGATATCGAATAAATGAGAGCAAGTGCACCATAAATTAATATGACCTGTCAATACTGAAAATGGCATAAAAGATAAAGAGATTTGCATATGTTGAGGAAACATTTGAATATGTTGAGGAAACGAGACAACCAAATATGCAAAATAGATAAATGGTCTGTAAAATGAACATGATTTGTTGACTACATAAGTCCGGACCACTTACAGCTGATCAAATATATATCCTACGATCTAGAACATGGGGAACATGGGGAACATGTTCAAATGGGTGCCTGTGCAATTATGAAGTCTCAATAATGACGCATTCAGACTTTAAGTCCTTCTCTTTGAAACATTATTCTCTGGATGATGCAATCCGAAATCAAATCAACAGCCGGAAGAAAGAAATGTGTTTTTGTTCATGCAATTTATTTACATATATAGTATAGCAGGAGAGGTATACATAACGAATTCCCCTTCCCTAAGAATGGCGAAGGATAAAAACATATTGCATTTGTAAAATATGAAATCTGTTTCATCAATAAGGTGTGGAGGGAGACTAAAGTTAAACTCTAAGAGTTGTTTACAAGTGAAAATTGAGAGATAATGCCGTAAAATAGGTATGCTTTGACGTTTTGAAGTGAAACTTATGCTTCCGAGATGTCCGAAAAAAACATTTATGAGGAAACAAATCCGATGTTACAACATAACATGTCTATCATTCAATGTGTTCTTGAAACAGACATCCCCCTGCTAAATTTGGATACCATAACTACTTCCTAAATTTTTCATAAAAGTGTCCATTATGGAATTTAAATGAAGGCTCCAGAAAAGCACATAAACTGGAAATAAGGGCTGAGAAAAGTAAAGTTGAACATACAAATGTCTTACCCTCAGCTCACCATACACTTGACAGCCAACAGACACCCACATCGAATCCCTGATTCACACAGACGTAACAACATCAAAATGGATGTAATGCCGGTGGCAAAGAAAGGGAAGCAAAAGATGAAGCCGCAAAAAAATGCTTTAAGAGCCACTGCCTGTACCTCTATCAGGGTGGACTCAATGAAAGAAAATGTTGGTCGATTGACATAATTCTAAAGCCATCTCTAGGCTAAATTAGGAGACACAGCTTCAACAGCAAATTTGATAATACCCAATCTTCATCTGTCTCTCTGCACTGCAACTGAAATGAAGTCCGTACCGCCTTCCTCCTCTGCCCTTTTGACCGTAGAAAACTTTAGATTCCCTTTCTCCCAACTCTCTTACTCAGCCCAAGATAAAATTTCCCAATAATCGAGGTAAAGGAACCCGCAGCAGTTCCGAATATTTTTGTAAGGTAAGAAAAGTGCATTTTTTTTCAAACTAATTTTGGATTCATATTTGTCCGCACATATCTTAATTTAGTATTTTGGGTTGATTTAATATTACTATGGATAAGTCAATAGGAAATTAAAGGTGAAATTTAAATATATTTAAATATTATATAGAAAATAGGTAAAATTTAAATGTATTTTAATATTCTTTTTTTTTTTAATAGAATAGTTTCACTTGTTCAAATCACCGTCAAAAAATTGAAAAAACTTAAACTTAAGCATACATTAAAAATGTCTATTTGAAAAAGTCATTTCTATATTAATAATTATAGTTTAATTTAAACTCATTAGGATATTTTTGTTAAAATTAAAATATAAATATATAATAATATATAATTAATATAATAAAAAATTATTAACCATAAACCTAATCTAATTGAACAATAAACCTAATTTAACTCTAGCTCTAATTCTAACTATTACCTTAATTGAACTCTCATTGTAACCCTTATTTAATTGTTGCCTTAATCCTAATTAAATCTTAATCTTAATTGAATTCTAATCTTAATCCTAACCCAGCACTTAAACTAACACTAATTTTAATTTTAACTATAACCTTAACTTTAACTCTAATACTATTTTCTACTCCAACACTGCCACTAATTGTAAGTCTAACCCTAATCCTAATCCATATCCTAACATTAACACTAATGATCGGTTTATAAAACAATCTCAACAAAAAATGCCTCCTTTGTATTTAAAAAATATATATTTTCAATTTTAAAAGAATATTTTATTTTTATTTTTATTTTTTTTTTCTAATTTTTTTCTTTAATATATATTTTTTGTTATTTTATCTATATAATTATTAAATTTTTTTATATATTAAAGATCGAGAGTAAACAAAATACAATCAGTTGTAGACAGGGGAGGCTGCGCCTCAACCACCAAAACCACCAAGGATCTGTGTTACATTACTAGAGAGTAGTCCGATGTCAAAAAAAAGGAACCGTGCAAAAAAAGGAAGTCTAGGCACTACTGCAAGATGTGATCGAAAGGATCGATCCAAGTGGTCCACCCTTGGGTCCCTTCCATCCAAATCACCTTCTTTCGGTCCTAGATCTGGGACAGCATGGTAATGTGATCAGCCTTGGGCATCCTGTTGCTGTTGATCTCTTTAATCAACTTCTTTAGAGCCTCTTCAAAGGGAGACTGGTTTTTCACGAGCCTCCTCCACTCGTAGCCATCCTTCATCTCATGTACGAACATAGTTGTGTGCCCATCTTGCAGGAACCGGAGGAGCTTATGCCTTTCGACATTCATCACGAAGGAGACCTGTGAGGCAATTTTAAAAAAGGTGAGTCTACGAAGAGAACCAGTAAGACACCTGCAATTGCCATTAAACTTGTCCTCATTTTGCATCTTCCAAATGAACCAAAGGATATAAGAAGATAAGATAAACCAGAAATAATGTTAAGGGTATCCACATGATTAGGAATGCAAAAACCAAACATTAGTCAAACCTCCCTAGCGAAGGAGCAGTCAAAAAGAATGTGTCTGCCGGTCTTAGGTAATCTGCAAATGGAACACATATCAGTACTGAGGGGGTCTCTCCTTATTGGGAGTCTGTCAATAATAAGCTGCCATTTAAAGCATTATATTTTAGGGGGAATCGGGCTTTTCCATAGTCGAGTAAAGCATTTATACCAAGAGTTGTCAGGCAGATCCAAGTACCATAGCATGTTAACATGATTAATAATGGAGTCACCATTGGAGATCAGGTCATAAATGGCATTGCATTTAGTATTGGGGAGGAGGGAGCCATCTTTCCATTTGAGGGTCAGGAATCGGTGGGAGTCCAAATTAGTACAAGAGGGCAAGGCAAGAGCAGCGCATGCATTCTTTATCATATGATAGGTTCTTTTCTGGGTGGGAGAGAGATTGTAGGTAACGTTGAGCTCTTCCCAGCTGATTAGGACACCATTCTCAAATAAGTCCTCAAAGACCCTGATGCCAGATTTGGCCTAGAGTTTGGTCGAGCAGCCTTGAGTGAGGGCTAAGGGTTTACTAGCATGGAAGAGATTCCACCAAATCGACCTTTCCCCATGGATGGTGCTATAGCTGCTAACACTAGGGTTGTCAATAAGATGTCTAATGTGCTCCCAGGCCCTCCAAATGGATTTAAAAACATATGAGCCTTGCACGGAAATAGGAAAATGACCTGTCACTAGGTCAGCCAAGGGAAGGGCTTTCCAAGACTTAGCATTCTTAGGGATGCCTCTCTCAATATTGTTTCTAATCAGGACTTTCCAGAGCTTCATGCCATCTAAGGCATGGAATATCCATTTCGCAGCAAGGGCAATACCTTGGATCTTGAGATCCTTTAGCCCAAGGCCACCCCTTATTTTAGTCATGTGACACCATTTCCACTTAACTGCATGCATTTTTCTCCCACCTTTGCCATCAGACCAAAGGTATTGCCTTATGGCTTTCTGGATATCAAGGATTTGGTAGTTATTGAACATCCAGGGGGAGGAGTAGTAGACACTATAAGAGGAGAGGATTTTCTGACATGCTTGGATTCTTCCAGCAAGTGAGAGGAATTTATTATCCCACCTATGCAGCTTTTTGTCGATCTTATTCTTTATCCATTGCCACATATCTTTAAGAGAGGGAGAAATAGAGAAAGGGATGTCGAGGTACCGAACGATTTTGTTGGGACCCCCCATTGAAACCCGTAGGGAATAAGCCAGTCTAGGGGTTTTTCTTTCCAGCCAAGGAGCGTGGATTTGGCAAGGGAGATTTTAGCTCCAGACATGATACCAAAGTTTTTAAGCTTTTGGACAAGGTTATCTATATTTTGAGGTGAAAGTTCAAGGAAAAGGGCAATATCATCCACAAACTGAATGTTGAGGAGGCTGGAGTCGTTAGGGAGCTTAATTCCTTTGACACAAGGGGATAGAGAGTTGTCCTTGAGAAGATAGTAAAGAGCATCAGATACAATGACAAATAGAGCGGGAGCAAGTGGGCAACCTTGCCTGATAGATCTACTAAGTTGAAAGTTCTGGGATAAGGATCCATTGATCTCAATTTGAGCCGAGGCATCCTAGAGAAGGACCTTAACATATTTGCAGAAGTTAATCGGAAACCCAAAGGCTTGTAGCATCATGATGACAAAGTCCCATTCCACCTGGTCATATGCTTTTTCAAAGTCCAGTAGGAACATAGCAGTGTCTTGGTTAGAGGCTCTAGCCCAATCCATGGCTTCCCAGCTCGTAATGAGGTTTTCGAGGATATATCTACCCTTGATAAAGCCTGTTTGGGTGGGGCAGATGAACTTCGGGAGGAGCTTTTCAAGTCGAAGGGATATAACTTTGGCCAAAATTTTATAGGAGACATTGAGGAGGGTGATAGGCCTCCAGTTCTTGATTAAGGCCCTATCCCCATCCTTGGGTATCAGTTTGGTGGTCCCCTTATTAATGTTAGCACCAAGGGTACCATTGTCAAAAGCTTCAGAATAAACATCATGTAGGTCAATGGCAATCCATTCTAGATTGGCCTTGTAGAATTCAATGGGGAGGCCATCCGGGCTCGGTGCTTTGTCAGGTTTCAGGGAGTTGATAGCAGCAGTGATTTCCTCAACAGATACCCTTTTGTTGAGGAGGATGAAGTCCTCAGGGGATATCCTAGTGGGGATCATGGTTTTGCACTTGTCCCTAATGTCCTTAGCCTTGGCATTGTCTTCAGAGGTGAACAGGTTTTTGTAGAATAGTTCAAAAGCATCTTAGATATTGGGAAGGTCAATAATTTATTTATTGTCGATAATCAGCCTATCAATCTTTTCCTTGGCTTGTTTGTGCTTGAGAAGGTTAAAGAAGAATTTGGAGCCCTTGTCTCCAAATCACAGCCAGTGGGTGTGAGCCCTCACCATAGCCCCACGTATCTTAACTTGCTAGTGTTTTCTAAGAGCTTCTCTAGCAACCGCGACACTAGTAGCCCTATGAACGCAACTAGAGTTGTTTTGGGCATCAAGTTCTAAGGAAAGGAGCTGGCTAGTAAGCGATTTTTCAGCAAATCTGAAGTCTTTTGCCTTTTTTTGCCCTATAGTCTGTGGGGTTTTTTTCCAGGAGTTCACATTAAGGTTACATCTATCAATATGAGAGGAGAGGAGATTATTTCAACAGTTAAGGAGTCTTATGAGATGCAGGGCAATCAGGACATCTTGATCCTTGAGGAGGGAGGTGTTAAGCATAAAATTACAGGGTTTGTTGACCTGGGTACTCATAGTATTTATAATATTAATAAGAGCCATAACAGGGTGATGGTCGGACAGGGTCGTAGGGCAAACATAAACAGGCCTACCTTGGGCATCAGGCTAGAAGGAGAAACTCTCTTTATTAGCATAGAATCAGTCCAGTCTGGAGTAGATCCTACTCTCTCCCTTTTGATAGTTGCACCAGGTATGCCAGAGGTCGAGGGGGGAATGTCCAAGATCCTCCAATGGATCAAACAGAGGTTTATGCAGTTTCAGCCCGTTCTAGTGCTCCCTTTCCGAATTATTCCATGTAAAGGGTAGGCCACCAGTTTTGTCAAAACTATTTTCAACCATATTGAAATCCCTCGCAATTATCCAGGGGATGTCTGGGAGGGATCTAAGCCAATCCCATAGGATAGTCCTATCTTTATAATCATTAGCAACATACACAGAGCAGATCCCAAAGTGAGTGCCCTTCAGATTGATGGAGGTCCAGACAACCCTATTGCAAGGGGAGACGCCCTTATCAGTAGTGAGTTTGGACCATTTGGGGTTGATAAGGAGTCCAACACCTCCCTTGCCTCTAGGGTGATTAGAGAAGATTTTAATGGCATCCTTCCAGACAAAGTTGAGTGTAGTTTCAAGGGTAAATTCAATAGCTTTTAGTTCTTGTAATAGTAGAAAATATGTATCCTTATGTAAGTCAAGGAGTCTTTTTACGATAAACTTTATGTCGGGTGACTCCAACCCTTGCACATTCCAAGAAATAAATTTCATCATTGCTGAGAGGGGGTTAAGGAGTAGCTGCCAGCCTTAGAGCTGGAAGGATTCATAGGGGTGTCAGGAATTGTGGGGGGATTAGTCCCCTTTATAATTATTAATTTTATTTTTTTATATACGAAATTATATATTAATTTAAATCAATTCTATATTAATAGATTTTAAAATATAAATAGAATTAATTCAAATTAATTTATAATTTGTTTTTTAAAGATATTTATCTTCCTTTTATATAGATTTCGTAAAGATATTTATTAGCAGAGTAAAATAACATTGAAGATCCTAATGTTAGGAAATGTAATTTATTGGAACGTTTTTTAGCTTATTATTTGAATATCTTTATAATTTTAATATAATTGTAAAACTCAAATTAAAACATCAAAAATATTGTATAACAATAAATTTGTTATTTTTTTAAGAACTCAGGTTAGAGCTATGTTTGGATCATGATCGAGGACATCATTATCAGGGAAGGGTCGAATCGCAGCACATAGGAAATTTTGGACAATCTTTAAGTATTCTTTCATATAGATTAACCTGGATGTGAATTATCCAGGGATTCATGTATCATGTTCTTTATTATTAGCTTTCTATAGCATTAGTTTTCTAATCCATTAATGGATCTGGGCTAGACCAGAGGTTTTCTTCCCTTCATTCTTTCCTACCAATGCCCACACTGAATGGAGGTGTAATTATCTTTTTTAATTAATAAAATTTCTCTAGCTTCGACCTTTTACCGATCGAAAAAAAAAATGTTATTTTTTTATTTTTTATTTATTGTAATAATATAAAATAAAAAAATATTTTATAAATATATACAAATTTAACTTTAAATTGATTTATAAAATTAAAAAAATCTTAACACCTTCCTTTATATATACTTATATATTAAACTTTTTATTTGTTTATTTAAATTAAAAAAATTAAACAAAATAATATATATTCTCATAAATGGTAAATATGCATCTATAAATATTTACATTTACTTGCAAGTACTTTCTTTCATCATTTGGTTAATTCCAAAACTGGGGTTTGACCTAAAGGCAAACCCCCAATCACAACACCTTTCCCTCTCTTTTCTCTGTGTAGGTTGCAGGTGTGCAGCTGTACTTTTGGATTCAAACTCCATTTGTAGAGGCGGAAAAACCCTTTTCATTTTGCAGATTTTTCAAAGGACCGTGTACACTCCTGCCACGATCCAGGCAACTTTTTCCCAAATTCGCCAGGCAGCTTTGTCTCGACATATTATTGCCAGATCCAGGTGCACAGCTCCATCCTACGCTTCTATCTTGAATTATAATCAAATCTTTGTCACTTTTTCACTTGGTCATAAGTATACAATTCAATCAATTCAAATCTCAATCTCAGAAGAGGGGATTCACTTACCATCACTCAAAATTCAATCTCTTTCTCTCGAGGTTGAATCTAGTGCATTTTCCCCCCTCTTCTAATGTAATGCGTGAAAAATGTTTGAAGGGAAATCTGAAGTGAAACTTTCATCTCTCCTTGGAGGGAATAAAAGCTTTCCTCTAGGTCTCCATCATTCATTCACCCATTTTTCAACATTACATTTTGGTGAACCCGACGTCTTACATGCTTTATTCTGAAAATCATTGCATATTTTTCATTTACAAGTTTAATTTTTCTACAAACTTAGTGGTTAATTCATTCAAAACCCTAGTTTTTAAAATTGAAATTGAACTTGTGTTTTGCAAAAATTGCTTGTTATTGTCTTAGATCTGAAAATTGCTTTCTTTGTAAAATTTAAATTCTTCATTGCCTTGTTCAATTTGCAAATCAAATTCACAAAAATTAAGAGGTTAATTGTCAAAACCCTAATTTTTAAAAATCATCTTGAAATTGTGCAAAAATTAAATTTCCATTTAATTTTTAGATTTGTGATTGTTTTCAGACTTATCTTCTGTCCTACAATTCAAATTTTCAATTTCCCTCCTTTTTCAAATTTCAAAATTTCAAAAATTTAGTGGCTAGGTCATAAAACCCTAATTTTCAATTTTCATTGGATTTTGTGCAAATTTTAGTCAATATCTTTCAAATTCATATTTCTAAAACATTCTCCAAGGTGTCCCTCCCCTTTAGGTGTGACCCTTTTCAAATTTGCAGTCCAATTCCCTTTTTTCTTCAAAACCTATTTGGGTCCTATTTCCACATTTGAACCTTAATTTTGCCTATCTCGAAATCGTTAAATTCGCCAATTTTTGGGGGTTAGATTTAAAGTCATCGTAATATTCATCCCTCGAAATTTTAAAAGAAATTGGTCGGACCATGTGCATTTCCACCACGGTCCTTAGTTTTTTTCTCGAAATTTCGAGAGACTGTTATGATTACATTTAATAACCTAAATCCAGAATATTGGCTGATTTTGTCGATTTTTTATCCCTCTGACATCGACAATACCTTCAAATTTCAACATTTCAAATTTCAAGAAAATTTTTTAAAATTAAGAGGTTAATTCTAATCTGCCCTGATTTTAAAAATTCTTATTTTAAAATTAAGTGGTATCCCCTTGGCCCTAATTTTAAAATTCCAATTTCCTTTGATTTATTATTTTGGAAATTGTGTCATTTTCTTCTTCCAACAAGGTTCAAATTGTTTAATCATTCTTTTCTTAAATTTTGCATTACTCAATTTTGTAAGCTTCGTTCAAAATTCAAAATTTCAATTTTCCCTCTAGTGCATGAGTTTCACCACTATTAGTCCTACCTACACTATCCCCGTTAGACAAAGCATTAGAATTAAGGCTTCTCAAGGTTTAATTACCGAGGACATGGAGCATAATTTGGATGACTTCTTTAATAAGGATAATGTTAATTCTTCCCATCCTAATCATGTCCCTATCTATCCAATTGATGAATCCCATGATGAACACGAAGAAGCTTTGACTAGAGTTTCCATAGATCAACTTTCAAAATTGGACAATCAATTTGATAACTTTCAACAATGGATGTCCCAAGAAAACCCTAATAGTAAAGCTCTTCCATTAATTGAAGGCCTTAAACACATGATTCAAAGTGATAAGAATGGAATTGATATATTGTGTGGCATTGCTCATATTGATGATTCTAATGTCATGCCTATCACGAGTTGTGCTGAGAACTTAGGTTATTCACAACTTTCAAATCAAATCGATTATTCTATTCCTTTGACCATTTCAATGGCTAGTGTTCCTACTTTCACTTCAAACATCATGGCTACATGAACTAAAAATGTCATTCCTACAAGAATTGGTCATGTGGGCAATCCCTCTTCTTCATCTAATCCTCCATCTTTACCTATGTATTCCATAAGTATTCCTCTTATCCCTCAACCAATCAATGTGACACATGGGGGCAATTCATTCAACAATTTTGTTCCTCCTTTGAGTGTCCCATTTCCTACTCAATCATCACCTATGCCTACTTATCATAATTCTCAATCCATGCCTTCCTTCAATAACATCACACCACCTTCTCAATCAACCATGTCTAACATCAATTCTTCTACCGAAGAAACAATCAATAATCTTTCTCAAACTGTGTCTTCCTTACAACAACAAATTGCTTATATGAGTCAATTCAAGTTTAGTGTGCCCACCTTTGATGTTGCGAACCCACTTTCTCTTGATATTATTAAAGTCGTGCCACCTAAGCATGTTGAGGTCCCTCAATTGGAACTCTATAATGGAAAAGGTGATCCTCTTACACATGTCAAAACATTTCAAACATTGTGTACTGATTTTGCTTATGATCACAGATTGCTTGCAAAACTGTTTACAAGAACATTAAGAGATAAGACTTTACAATGGCATTGTTCTTTGCCTTCTTATTCCATCACTTCTGTTCAACAACTAGCAAATGCTTTCATCCAACAATTTCAAAATAACATTGGTTCTAAAATCACTTTGACTAATTTAATGCATTGTCAACAAGGTGTTAAAGAAAAAGTGATTGATTTTATTGGTATATATAAGCATTTGTGTGCTCAAATTTCTTTTCATGTACCTAATAAAGATATTCAATGAATTTTCATTTCTAATTTGCAAAAAGATATCAGGGAAAAGCTTCTTTTGTTTGAGTTTACTTCCTTTCCACAGTTGTGCACAACACTCCACAATTATCAACTGGTTGTGAGTCAAATGGAGCAATCTACTCCTATAGCTCCGAGTGATAAAGGGGAGAGTGTTCAACAACCGTTTGAGAAGTCCAAAGCAACAAAAAGCTTCATCAATTTCAATGATACAATAAACAACAACAATGTGAATGCTACAATAGGTGTGCCTTCTATTTCTATTTTTTTCAAAAGAGAAAGACAATTAACTCCTTTGAATGAATCTTTACATAGTATTATGTCTCAGTTGTTGCAAAGAAATGTTATCAAACTTCCTCCTATAAAACAAGTTGATGCTTCTAAACCTACATCCCCTTATTTTGATAACAATTCCTTTTGTCAATTTCATTGTCAACCTGGTCATGATACTAAGAAATATTTCGCATTGAAAAGTAAGATTCATGATTTGATTGATAACATTACTATATTTGTGGCAGGTGTGAATGATAAGGGAAATAAATCAGTAGCTTCTCCTAATCAAAATCTTAAAAATTTTACTGATCATTTGCCTTCTCATACCTCTAACGTGATTGAGATAGAGTATACTTCTTTTTCCTCTGAGGAATTCACTTCTATGGCTCTGAATTTGGTAAATATGATAGAAAAATAAGATACGCCTAAGGATTCTTGTATTACATTTGACCCTAGTGAGACCATTAAAGCACCGATGGCCCTTTATATGTAGTTGCAAAGGTTAAGGATATTCCTTGTCGTGGCGCTCTTGTTGATCCCTCTTATGTGGTTAACATCATCACTGAGGAGTATCTTTTCACTTTACGATTGCATAAACCAATATATGATGCCTCAAATGTAGTTGTGAAGTTATTTGATGGATTCTCTTGTCCTACCATTGGCTATATCACCCTTCATGTTAAAGTTCATACTAAATCTATGGATGTTGACTTTGTTATCATACCCTCTTCCGAGCAATTCCGTGTGAAGTTGGGCTATCCTTGGCTATCTTCCATGAAGGCTATTGCTTCTCTAATCCAAAAGTGTTTGAAATTTCCTCACAATGGAGAAATCATAACTATGAACCATAGCTTATTTCGTCCATCTGAAAGAAGCCCTAGTGTTCCTATTGATTTCTTTTGGCCTAAGCAATTTCAATCTCTTCCATCAAGGAGCAATGCTCTTTTTCAATCTTATCAAAAATGGAAGAAAGATACGATCCTATCCTTAAGTCAACCTAGATCCCCAACACTTGGCATTCCTATCATACTTGAAGATGAAATTCTTGCCCTCACGGATAGAACTAATCTCCCTCCTAAGGAAGATCTTCAATCTATTCCTATGGATGTGACTATGCCTTCTCCTAAGAATAACAACACTATTCCTCCTAAGGTTAGACATGTACCTCCTCCTCATGATGGACTCGGTCTTCTTCCTACACTTAACATTCCTCCTTTATATGGCGCAGTTCCACCTCCTTCCTCTTATAGAGAGAAGAGGTTTGCTTCTCCTCTTGTTCAACCTAAAATACCTCAACCTCAACCTTCAACTATCAAGGAGAGAAACATTCCTACTTTTTTAAATATTCCTCCTCCTTCTCAGCCTTCCGCTAAGACTCGACGGAATTGTTGTGCGAGAGAACGCCGACAAAGACGTCGTGTTCGAGCACGTGAAGTTGTCCCTCAAAATATTCAATCTCCCAAGACTCCAACAGTTGACATGATTCCTTTTTCTCCTAAGAAAGATGTTCAACCTACATCTCCAAATCATAAGTTGCATAAAACATGTGATGGTTTTACTCCTATTCATGTTTTTGCTCCTCTTTCTCTAAGTTTTGATGAAGAAATGAGTGAAAATGTTATTCATGATGGCAATACAACTCCTAATGCTTCTGATATTGATGATTATGAATATGTTGATGTGGACACACATTTATCAATTGAATTTTCACAAACCCTAATCCTAGCTCCTAGAATCGAACAAAGTGACTTACCACATGAGCGTAGTCCTTTTTTGGATCTTGTGATATCTCCATCTACTATGCTCGATGTCGCTCCTCTGGCATGTTGCTCACCTTTCCAAAATAGTGATCAGCAAGATCAAGAGGCGAATGTCATGCTAGATTAGCAATATTAGCATTTTAGATTTTCTCTCTCTCCTTTCTTTCTATTTTGTGACCATTCTTCTATGTGTATCCCTTTTCTTCTATTTTTCCCTCAATGTCTACTTGAGGATGATGCAAAGCATTGAGATCTCTTTTGGTCTCTTTCATGTTGACTCGAAAGCCATCCTCTCTTCCCTTTCTTCTAAGGTAGTGTCCTTTATTTGGGGAATGATGATTATTATATGCATATACATATATGATATACATGAGTTATCATACAACATATTGACCCTGAGGAAAGCAAAACTACCTTGTGCTTTGTGTTTTGTGTTCATTATCCTTGGGTTTATTTCTCACTTGGGTGCTAAATACTTGTGATAACATGCTCCCTCTCTCTCTTGGGTGTATCCTACCTTAAAGAAATCGCTCCCAATAAGGCGCGCGCGTTCATTTTAATGTGGGGGCATACACTCCGCTCATATTTTCCTTTTAGATACTTAGAATTATTTAGTGAACTTGGCTTTGCTTCATAATTTTGGTATCTTTTTCGTGACTCATAGTGAGGGGAACCTTGTTACTTGCAGTCATGGTTTTTCCATTCTTGATCTTCCCTTTTACTTTGTCAATCGATTTCGTAAGATCCTTAGTCCACTGGGGGCTTGGTGCATCTTCCCTCCTTGACGTGGTAGAAGTCTTCCAATCTTGTTTCCTTGTACTTTACCGACAATATTGGTGTACGCTTATACTCCCGCTAAAGTGGGGGCTCAAAGTAGTGTCATTCAATTATGAACCTTGCAATTGTCGACCACATTAGGGTCCTCACACACACGATTCTAACCCCTAAGCCAAATCAGAGATCGAAGACTTGCTCGGGACCTGGAAACTGCATCTTGCTTGCCCTTTGCACTACCTAAACTGCATCATCTTGTCCTAAAAAAAAAGGGCAGGACAGGGGCGTGGTGCCCCTACCCTATTTTGGGGAAGGACCCTTCAAATTATACTTTGGTGGTTGTGCATTGAGCGGGAAAACTCCCCCAGTGTCGGCCTGCGATGAAAAACCAGTCAATTAACCCTAATTGACAAGTATATAAGTTGCATTTCCCCTTTCATTTTGGCATAACATAGATACATGAGATCACGCATTCAAGCATCTAAGAGAATTAAAGCATTCTTTTCCAGGATTGAGCATTCTCGAGTCTTCTTTCAAGGCTAGGTGTTGCATTCAAGTCAAGGATTCAACCATTGAAGAGGAGATTCATTCCAACATTCAACTTCATACAAGGAATTCTATCAATATTTCTATCACAACCTCCCTTGAGGTGATTTACATTTCAGTCTTTCATTTACATTTACTTGCAAGTACTTTCTTTCATCATTTGGTTAATTCCAAAATTGGGGTTTGACCTAAAGGAAAACCCCCAATCCCAACACCTTTCCCTCTCTTTTATGTGTGTAGGTTTTAGGTGCGCACCTCTACTTTCGGATTCAGACTCCATTTGCAAAGGCGGAAAAACCCTTTTTGTTTCGTGGATTTTTCAGAGGATCGTGTACACTCCCGCCATGGTTTGGGCAACTTTTTCCCAAATTTGCAAGGCGGCTTCGTCTCAACATATTATTTCCAAATCCAGGTGCACAGCTTCATCCTATGCTTCTATCTTGAGTTATAATCATATCTTTGTCACTTTTTCACTTGGTCATAAGTACACAATTCAATCAATTCAAATCTTAATCTCAGAAGAGGGGATTCACTTACCATCACTCAGAATTCAATCTCTTTCTCTGGAGGTTGAATATAGTGCATTTTCCCCCCTCTTCTATTGTAATGCATGAAAAGTGTTTGAAGGGAAATACGAAGTGAAACTTTCATCTCTCCTTGGATGGAAGAAAATATTTCCTTTAGATCCCCATCATTCATTCACCCCTTTTTCAACATTACAAGAGTATACAAGTTTGAGTGTTTCACTTGTTAATTGAGAAGGTTGCGTCTCTGTAAATAGATCATGTACACAAAGATACTTTAACTATGCCTACAATTTGTTGAGGGTTTTGCTCAGTATTTTGTTTTTGTCTACAAAAGATGATTTAATCCTGATAATTTGGGGAATTTTTTTAAATACAAAACCTATAGAGTATACATGTTTGATTATTTCACTAGTACACAACTGAAAGAGATGAGATGTAGTTGAGGTGGTTCTTTTTAGGATTAGATTAATTTTTATTCTTTATTTTGTTTTTCTATTAATTCTTTAAAAAGAAATTGGGGTCATCAATTATACCTTTGCAATGTTTCTGAGACAGGGTAACACAACAAGGCACACGTGTATATATCTATAAATATATAGATATACAAACATTCTTTCTAATTACTTGTCCAAAAATAGAGACAAAACACATCCACTTTCAGTCAATCTTTAGCATACATATCAGTAGCAAAAATTGGTCAGGGTAGATCCACAATACCTTGGCATCATCTTTCTAGCAAATCAAAGTAACTAAGGGACTTATTACTTCTTCTATAGGACATAGTATTTACAAGATTTGATGAGAAATATTAATAAATTAAGACTTTTGAAGATTTGATGTTGCGAAAGCAATAATGGTGTCTTCTCATTTTGTGTTCCATCATTGTATAAATTTTGCTTTCTAAAAAGGGTATTTCTTTGTAAATCAAATGTCTTTGCTGAGCTTTATTCTTTTCTGGGGTTTGACAAGGATTATGGTCCTATGTTTGCATTGATGCTCTTTTATGTTTATACTTAAATCAATGTTGTGATAGAAATTTGAATTTCTAAGGTCATCATTAAGACATTTTTTTATGGTTTGCGAGACATTTAAAAATAAGAAACATGCATTTGTATTTATACTTGAATCAATGTTGTGATTGCACACAATTGATAGAAGTTTGAATTTCTAAGGTCATCATTTATGTTTGTTTTTTAATGTTTGCGAGATATTTAAAAAAGAAAAAAGAAAAAAGAAAAATGCATGTGCATGTGTGTATAAATTCATTCTGATAACTTGGCCAAAATAGACACATTATATCCACTTTGAACCTATCTATAATATGCATATGCATAACAAAACCAAATTAGAGTAGAGCTAATGCAATAACTTAGAGTCTTCCTAGCAGTTTAGGCAACTATGAGACTCATTACCACTTTTGTAGAACAAAGGATGTGCCTGTTCTTGTGAAAGTAATAAGTATCCAGGAAGCCAAACATCAAGGTTGATAGAAAATTTCAAAGTTTTAAAAGCTTTGAGTTGAGAAAGCAGTAATGGCCTCTTTACATTTTGCATCCCATCATATTGTATACATGTTTCTTTCTTGAGAGGTTACTTTAATTGTTAGTCAAACATATTTGTTGAGCCTACTATTTTATTCATTTGTTTAATAATGCAGACCCATTCTTTTTTTCTTTTTTTTTTAATGCCTAGTAAACTTTTTAACATGATCGGCGACGCTGGCATGACACGCCCTCCATCTCCACGTGAAACGTTTTTGACCCAGAGCTATGAACAGGTGAGGCCACAACCGGGAGACCTCATCCCCACACTTCACTTTTTCAAACCCGCGAGCACAACGGCCTAGCGAAGACACAAGGCCTGCGAGCACAATGGCCCAACAGGGGTTTGAACCTTGGTGGCCACTTCACCAACGAAGTATTTTAACTACGACACTACATGTTCGAAGACAATGCAGACCCATTCTTATTCATATAGTCTAAGATAAATTTATTTTAAAAAATATGCAGCAAGAAATTGTGCCATGTTGCGTCGAACTTTTTTTTTTCCAACTTTGAAAAAATCCACTACTAACATGATGAGGAACCTTCAAGCAAGCCGATCGCAAGTCTAAGGTCCAAATGAAATAGGCGTTTTGTCTTAAAACCCTTGTGCACCCAATCAAGGAATATTGAAAACCCACAACACATTGCACACAAACTAGAAATTTTTGCATCTATGCTCTTTTTTAATTTCTCTAATTGTATATGTGACGTGATAGAAACACGTGGATTAATAGTTAGTAATTGTATTATAAATTGATAGGAACTTGTAAAATAGGGAATGATCTTAAATTTTTCATTATGAGTTTTAAATAATGTTGATATCATGTCAATGTGATCTAGTTCAGATATGTACTTTGAATACTTCTTCCTACAAAACAGTTACTGTTAAAAAAATATGCATCTTGAAATCGATTCCAAAGCTTTGAAATCCTCAGCATATTATGGCAGTGAAAATTGATTAATTAATTTTCAATCAAATTATAAAATAAAATGCAAATAATAAAATGTTATATGATGGTTAATAGTTCATTCTATAAATTTTAAATATTAATGATGCCCTTCATTCTATAGTTCACTTTAATAGTGCATTCACAAAAAAGCACTATTAATTTGTGAATGCACTATTAAAGTGAACTATAGAATGAAGGTTCTATATTACTGTTGACCGGTTATGCTTGTAGAAAAATTTGGGACTCAAGGTAGGCTATTGTATATCTTCTGCCAATTTGTCTTTTAATATTTGAATGCTCATTTGTACAATGTGTAGATTATTGAACAACTTGTTTACTCGTCTTACAGGACTATAATAATTTTCAGCTTAGATGTGAAAATTATAGACTCTCCATTGCTTGGAAAGCCTAGATACCTATTTAAAGAGAAAGAACAACAAATGTTGCAATGAGACACACCTCCCTCATGTAAATGTTCCCTTAAATTTGGGATACACTTGCCTCTTGTGCAACACAAAAATCTTGATTCTAGACAACAAACAACTCCCGCAATGCCCCTGTTCCAAAATTATCAAGTTGGGAGGCCTCCATATCAATAAAATCAGTAAATGGAGGTACTAAAAGCTAATCAATTACAACCAAATAACTATTTTTTTCTAGTTTCGACTCCTTTACAAGCTATACTGCCAAGTCAAAGCAAGGAGTTGGTCGTAGGACAATATAACTTGGCAGATGATACTAATTCTCGGTGCTTCCCCTATCATGAAGGTCGCATGCTGAGGAATTCCTCCCTGAAAAATTTGCAACAAGGAGTGGCAGAGCAACAAAGCCAAGGAATTAATCTTAATGTTGGGGTCTATGTGTCCCCGGGGATGGATAATGGTCTGCTCATTGCATAAATGCAAGACATGTCTTTACAACAAGAGTCTAAAATTGCCCTAGACCACATGCTTTTCTCATGGATGGAAGGTGAGGAAGTAGTGTTTATTAATGATGCTACCACTTCCAATTCAAATGCTCCTTTGGTGCAATCTGACTATAACCTTTGCTCGAAACACAGATTTCCAGGCGAGCCGGTGGTGCAATAACCTAAGGTAGCTCCAGACAAAGTTCAAGAACAACCTACCACAATTTCTCCTTATCAGAGACCTAAGGAAATCACACCTTACAAACCTAAGGAGCAAAAGGTGTTTATTCCCATGACCCTTAATGTCATGTAGCAACTGAAAAAGGCTCCCATGAGTGTATCCTTATGGGATATCCTCACTATTTTGGAACATAAATCTTTCTTGCGAGAAGTGTTGGGTGAAACAGAGAAGAGTGGCAAAACTTGTGACTAGGTCAGCATCAACAAAAGACAAAAGGTCTGATTCCGGGAATCAAACACGTTCAGTTGTGATGCTCACAAACCAAGGAGAGGCATCTACGAATGGAAAAGTAGATAAGCCAAAGCTAACTCCTTTCTTGTTAATTCTGAATGTTGGAGATAAATTGCTCCACAATTCTATGATTGATTTTTGGGCTAGCACCATAGTGATGCCAAAACAAATAGCAGAAGTTTTGAAACTAGAATATAAACCTTTAGATAGAGGTGTTATGCAGCTAGATGGGAATAAATTACAAGCTATAGGCATAATTAGGAAAATTTCGCTGACCTTGTATGCCTGCCCTAGCATTACAATTCCCAAGGAAGTTGTGATAATTGATATTCCTCCAGTCTTTTGTCTCTGCTTGTCAAGGGATTTCACGACCAAGATAGGCAGATATTTTTCTCTAGACTGGTCGCATCTCATATTGAGAACTAAGCATGGAGCCAAGTTAAAGATTGTGTCTGAGCCATTACATTCTAAGCACGTAGTTGATGAGGCCTGGATGAAATTTGAGGTGACCCACACTTCCATTACTAGAGATGAAATGGTTGTGTTGAATTGTTGGAAGATGAAGAAGTAACTGGTGACCAGACACCTAAATAAGAAGTTGTCCTGAATGAGTTCATTGACTCAAATCCTTTTGGCAATTATCATGCCACTGGCATTGGAACATATGTGATCTTTGACGAGGATCAAGTTATCCCTAACATCTCCAAATATTTGCAGGATGAAAAGAAAGAAGAAGAGGTCTTGGATTCTAAGCTTTGGACCCTATATTTTGATGGAGCGAGATGTGAAGTAGGATCCAGAATCGACATTTTTCTAACCTCTCCGTTTGAAGAGAAAACCCTGAGATCTTTCCATTTTTCAGTTTCCCTGCTCCAATAATGAAGTAGAGTATGAAGGATTGGTGCACAAGTTGAGCCTCACCGAACAAATAGGTGTTAAATAACTGAGTCCTCAGAGATTTTGAGCTTGTAGTAAAAAAATTCTAAGGTCTATCTACAATAAAACATGTATGAATGTGCTCATACCGACATAGAGTATGTGATCTCATAGAAAACTTTTAAGCTTTTAATACTATGTTAATTCTTAGGTGACAAAATGTGATTGCTAACCAGATGGCTACAGTAGGGTCCCAATTTGATCCATCTTTTGAGTTGCTAGAAAATAAATATTTTGTTCAATTGATAATTAGACTAGTGATTTCAGTCAATGACCAAAATTGGCAAGTGTTCAAAAATGACGAGCAGATAGCCATGTTTATCCAACAATTATGTGAATTTGTTGAACAATTGCAGCCCAAAGTGTTTGAGGCATATGAAGATCAGATTATTCAACTCAGGACTAATAAACTCCCAAGGGGGTTGATCACTTTAGAGAACTTGTTCGACTGCAATGATGCCCGAAATGACAAAAGAAAGTTTATGGCAAACAAGGGATATTATATCGAGCTGCAAGTAGCTGAAGGTAAGAAACTAAAAATGGGGAAGAATGTTCCCCAACGCGACAAAGACAGACTAACACATTTTTGTGATAAATATAGAGGAGTCATTGCATGGTCACATGATGATCTCGAGGGATATAACCCCTCTGTAATCTAGCATACAATTGAGCTAACAAAAAGAACTAAACCCGTTAGACAAAAGCAGAGGCCGGTTAATCCCAAAATTGAATCCCTTATGGCTCAAGAATTGAGGAAGATAGTCGACTCTCAAATAGTGTACCTAATTAAACATAGTACCCGGGTCTCTAACTTGGTTCCGATTCACAAGAAGAATGAAGATATCTACCTTTGTGTAGATTTTAGGGACCTGAATAGAACATCCTTAAAGGACCACTATCTATTCCCATCCATGGAGAAGATCATGCAAACAGTAGTTGGGTCTGATATATTCTCAATGCTTGATGGTTTCTCTGGGTATAATCAAGTGCTTGTTAAAGAAGAAGATCAACACAAAACCACGTTCACCACTAAGTGGGGAAAATTTGTGTATGCTAAAATACCTTTTAGATTGTTCAATGTAGGAGCTACCTTTCAAAGAGCCATGGACATAGCCTTCTGAGAACTAATAAATAAGATTATTCTTATTTATTTAGATGATTTAACTGTATTCTCTAAAAATAAAGAGGATCATTTTGACCATCTAGAGTTGGTCTTCCAGAAATGTTTGGAGTTTGGTGTCTCCCTAAATCCCAAGAAGTGTATATTTAGAGTTCTGCAAGGAAAACTACTAGGGCATGTAGTGTCCAAGGAAGGAGTTTCAATTGATCCTGACCGTGTAGAAGCCATTAGAGGATTACCCTTGCCCATAAACAAGAAAGGTGTTCAATATTTCCTAAGAAAGATAAACTTTGTCAGTATATTTATCCTTGAATTTGTTGAGATGATCAAACCAATTACCCTCATGCTAAAGAAAGATCAACCTTTTAAATGGAATGATCAAGCAAGACAGGCCTTCAAGAAAGTAAAGGAAGCCATATCCTCCACCCTGGTATTAATCAACCCGGATCTCTCTAAAATTTTCATTATGTATATTTACAGTAGTGAGTTCAGCATAGCCATGCTCTTAGCTCAAAAATACGATGAAGGAAAAGGCAAACATCCAATATCTTTTCATTCTCAAACACTAAAGAGTTACGAAGTTAAGTATAATTTCATGGAGAGACAAGCCTTTTCCATTGTCAAAGGGCTAAATAAATTCAAGCATTTGATCGCTTATAACAAAACTATAGTATGTCGCACACCCCAATGTGCACGAATATATCATGGAGGGTAAGATAACAGAGAAAAGAGCTAACTGGATTACCAAAATTTTAGAATATGATATTGAAGTCAAGCCCACTAAGTTAATTTGAGGAAGAGGACTGTGTGAATATATGGCTCAAGAACTCACATCTGGAGAAGAGGAGGAGCAGTCTGAACACGTTCTGATTAATGAAGTATAATCAGGAAATTGTTGGGTCTAGGATAGGATTATGTTCATGCAAATTGGCAGGTACCTACCAAATCTTCCCCTTTACAAAAAGGGATTCTACAGACTACAAAATGTCAGCTATGTGCTGGTGGAAGGTGTGTTTTTTAAGAAAAACTTCAATGGAGTCCTCTTAAGGTGTTGAAGATGGGAGCAATATGAAAAGATTCTTTGCAAGTTCCACCAAGGCCCGATGGGTGGACATTTTTTTGCAAAGACCACAGTTACAAAAATTATGTTTGCTGGTTATTTTTGTCTTGACATGTTTAACCAGGCTCACTCGCTGGTTAGAACTTGTAAGGAGTGTCAATATTTTGTGGGCAAAAGAAAAAAATCTACTATCTCTCTTAGCCTTATCGTGGTGGACGGGCCTTTTTGGACAATGGGGATTAGATTTCATAGGCGCGATTAACCCCTCATCCAATGTTGGGCATAAGTGGATATTAATGACAATAGATTATTTCACTAGATGATCAGAGGAGGTCCCCTTAAAACATGCTACCGAAGAAGAAATCCTAAGATTCTTAAAGGAACTATTTGCAAGGTTCATCTCCCCAAAAAACCCTTATCTCTGATAATGCTCGAGCCTTTTTAGGCTCTAAAATTTGTCAATTTGCACTGAATAACAGGATATTCCTTAAGATGTCATCCAAATATTGCCCTCAGGGAAATGGTCTTATGAAATCAACAAACAAAAAATTGACAAGGTCAATCAAAAGGATAGGCTCTGAGCATAAGAAAGAGTGGCATAAGCATCTGACAAATGCACTTTGGGCCAACCAGATCACTCCCAAGTAAATCCTAAAAACTTCTCCCTATGAGTTAGTTTACAGGAAGCAATCTGTGCTTCCCATTTCTATAGAAATTCCAGTGATGTTGTTGCTTAAAGCTATGGAGGTTGAAGAGAGTGGAGCAATGGAAGTTTGATTGGAAAAATTACTTGAACTACAAGAACATAGGGAAACTACCCCAGAAGCAATTGAGGTTAGGCAACAAGTGCTTGAAAGATGGTTTGACAAGAAATATTCTGACCCAGGTTTTAAATATGTGGATCTGGTGCTAAAGTACAATGAATGTGCTGCCAAGCTAGGACATCATAAAAAAATTGACTCTTTGTGGGAGGGCCCATACATCATTAATCTATGTAAGCAATCAAATGCATTCGAATTGAAAACATTGGAGGTGAACCATTAGGAATCCTAGTGAATGGGATTAATCTCAAACCATTTTATTAGAGAAATGAGTTGATTAATCTTGTAAATAACGTGTAAAGTGTAGATTTATGTATAGTTATGGTGCTTAGGTTTGAATTAGCAGTAAAATTAAGCCCCATTTTTTATGCAACAAAACAAAATGCAAGACAAAAGAGTATTTGTATTTATCAGTATGGTAATATTTACATATTACAATCCAAAATGGCTCTTAGGCATGCGAGCATAAGTATTATGGTATAAGAGTAAAGAAAAACAACATAATCTATTTCTTCTTCATCTTCTTTGTTGGAGGAAGACACAACAACAATAGGAGGAATTGGAATGAGCGGTGGAAATTCAACACGAGTGGTAGCAAGAACATGTGGGGCGATGAGATTTTGAAAATCCATATACCAGTCTAAACCAAAGTTAGGCTCTACACCCATGTACCGCATCAAAAAATGGCAGGCACAAGTAGATTTCTCTCGATGTTGTTCTATGTTGGTCGTGCATAAACCTCCAAGAAATGGGAGCTAAGAAACCACCTCTCCAAGGTGGTTGTAGATCCTCAAATCCATGGTTGTAGGAAGTCCAAGACCTATAACCGATGAATGAATAATCTCCTCTAAGCCACCAAGAAAATGCTTTGGGAATACTTCCCTAATTAGCAAGATTATCTTACCTTTCCGTTCCCCCAGGTCTAATAAAGAGGCCACAAATTGGGAATCAGTCTCAATATTTACCTTATACTTGTCATCCCTAGTGATAAAGTCATCACCCAAGACCCACTTAATGGCTTCTATTCCTAAGGCATGTTTCAATTTGGTCACGTGTATTATCCTATTGTCTGTAATCTCTCTTAAAAAGGCCAACTGTGGCCTAGAGCTAACCAACCTAATGGGCATATCTAGCAGTGTTTTTCCTATAGAGGAATAAAGCTAGCAAAAGATGATAATTGACTAAGTACTTTACCTGAAAGCTAGCCTTGGTTATTTTTTCGGTTAAAATGCATAATTGATTTATAGGCCAAGCCTAAAATTCCAAATGGAAATGGTACAAGGATCATGTCAAAACAAAATCCTCAAAAATCCAACTTAGGTTGAGGGGCCGCGCGTGAAGCCAAGGTGGCGAAAATATCATGAGCTAGTGACGACATCCTTGGAAAACATAAGTTGTATGAGCATGAGCCACGTATCCTGCCATAAAGTTTTAAATCTTTGATAAATTGGGTAATAAATGATTTTAATCAATCTCAACTATCCAAAAATAAATGAAAGGTTTGTGATGAATGTCGTACTCTCCACTTGCGGCTCTCACTTCTAAAAATTAGCCTTCCGAGAACAGAAAGTAATCAAGTACTACGGTGAGGTGGTATTCTTGTATCAGCCATGAATTAATTTTGTATGAAAATCCTAAATATCAGCATGCTTTGGAGATGATGCTTTACCATGTGGTTAATTTAGGGTTACCCCTGGGGTAAAAGAAGATTTGTTGGAAAATAAGTTAAGTGTTTGAAGCTGGCATAGCATTGCAAGCAAGGTTTAATTGTTGCAGGAGCAAAGTGAAGAATTTTTTTCAAACAATTTACAAAGAGAGTATTATGGCATTAGAAGGAGCTTCAGCCAGAGGAGAAGGACCTTCCACTCCCACAACTATTGTAGATGTATTCAAGTCTTTTTCTTATGCCTATGCAAGAATACCACAGGAACAAACATACCCACATACCAAGTCAGCTTCAAAGGTGGATCATAAAAAACACAACCCTCATAAATGATGAGTCTGATATTGTTCATGACCCAAAATTGCAAGAAAATCCAAAGTCATTTCGCGAAGGTGCCTGTGCAAGAATGCAAGACAAAGTGAAGAAGAAATATTTGACAACTTTGGGGTATCGATTATGGTTTTGTGATCTCCCACAATATGGTGTCGTTTATCCATTGCTGTCCATAATTGTTGCATGCTAGTATTATGAATTTTCATGCAGATACTGGAGTGATTCAAGGAAAGACCCTACAAGTTGTCATCAATGTTGCTAGCATAAAGAAGATACTTTATATCCTAACTCAAGGTGCAGATGTAGAGCGATTCAAGAAAAGGAAGATGGAGGAGTATTGGGGTTCAAGGAATGACAATCTCAAGATTTGCAATAGTGAGTTGCAAACATCAGTAAAGGAGTTGCCTAATTTTCCTTTGAACATTAAAGCTTTCCATCAAGATGTGCAAGATGTTTTCTCTATGTTAGCTTTTGTGTTTGGTCTTGATACGAACCTGTTTGTGCAAGAATTTCAAATGGCCCTAGCATTTAAGTTAAGAAAATAGTTTTTTCCCTTCTGTTTCAATTTTGCGGGAATCATACAAAAGGGAATGCTTA
Organism: Cryptomeria japonica; assembly: GCF_030272615.1. Classification (NCBI taxonomy): domain Eukaryota; kingdom Viridiplantae; phylum Streptophyta; class Pinopsida; order Cupressales; family Cupressaceae; genus Cryptomeria; species Cryptomeria japonica. The sequence goes on from NC_081409.1 coordinate 460,932,726, forward strand.
GACAACTTAGGGATTATGAGTCTCAAGCAAATTATGGTACCTCTCTTTTCTAGCCCATGTGTTCCTATATCAGAACCCAAATTTATTTAGCCGGCATATGCAATTGTCTGTGGTTGATGAGAAAAGGCGAAGAAAACTAGTGTCAGCCTAGACTCACATTTATCCTCTACTTATGACTATTATACCTTATGTGAACATTTTTTACTCTCATTCTAAAAGATTTGATGCACAAAAACCCTATATCCATTTTTCCCCTAAGCAAGTGGAATGGATGTCCAAGTCAAAAACCCCTTATCACTAGTTTTGGGGAGCAGACTTTTCATTAATAAGAGTGCATCGTTTTGATGACCAACCTTTTCAACTTCCAACCAATCCAACTATTAGAGTTCTTGCCATAGAATTATTTAGAGAACTCTCGATTGCCGATAAGGCATACGGGTCAGGTAAACATCAAACTATTTTGTATGATGTCCCTAAGTCTTTAGGCACTATTTCTCTCAAAGGCGGAATGATAATGCTAAATATATTTTGACCGCTAAGTTGGTACATTTGGGTTTAGTCTTTGTAATGTCCTAAAATTGCACCCCTCACAATTTTTGACTACATTTGGGTCTTTGCCTTAGTGTTTGCGCCCAGACCTGAATATGCTCATGCACATCAAAAAATCATTGCAAATCAACCTTGTGCTATGCCCACACCTTGATCCTACCCCAAAATAGGGTAGGACCAGGGCGTGGCGCACTGGGATCCCCTATTTGGGACCTCCCTTGATCCTCTCCCTTTGGACCTAACTCAAATTTGAAGCGGGAATTCCCTCCTATGTTAGATCAAGTTAGAAAATAAGTCAATTAAACCTACTGGCAAGTATATAAGAGGGATTTCCCCTCTCATTTGACGGATGATGAAAATTCAATTAAGCATCTGAGTATTCAAGAGATCAAGCATTCAAGCATTCAAGAGATCAAGCATTCAAGCATTCAAGAGAAATTGAGCATTTTTAGTCTTCCTTCAAGCTTTGGAACAACAATAGAGACAATATTTCAAGCATTGAAGAGGGGATCAACATTCTACTTCATGAAACCCTAATTCCATGTGGAGACAAGCAAAACTTCACAAGGAGGTATAAGCATTTCAATTTCATTCAATTCAACATCCCTTCAATCAGGAGGATTTCTACTTTCAGTCATTTCATTTACATTATTTCAACCACTTGGTTAATTCCAAAACTGGGGTTTCATCTGAAGACAAACCCCTATTCCCAACACAATTCCCTTTCTTTTTGTGTGCAGTTGTACTTCTGGAATTAGGCTTTATTCGCAGAGATGGAAAAACCCTTTTCGACACGCAAAAAGTTCAGAGGACCGATAGGAGGGCATCCCTGTTCGGACACACGGTCTCTGCAAATTTTGTCAGATTTCACAGAGCAGCTCCAAATCATCTCAAACTTATCAGATCCAGGTGCATGGTTGAATCCTGAATTTGTAGCTCACTATTTTTGCATACTTTGTCTTCATTTTCATTTTTTTGTCTTAGTCAATCAATCAACTTACAAAAGAGGGCCAGTTGCATTTTAATCCATCCCAATCTACTTAGTATTCAATCCTTGCATTAGTTAGGATTGGATCTAGTAGATTCATCCTCCCCTTTTGAATGTAAAGTCCCCCTCAAGTGAAAATTGAACCTTGGTTAAGTTCCCACCTTTTCTCCCAATTGGCGAATTTGGCTAAGGTCCTCCAATTTTCCACTTTACATTTTGGTGAACCCATCATCTTACACCCTTAATTCTGATTTTTGTTTTCAAATCTAAGTGCATGCAATTTAAAATTCAAAATTTCAATTACAAGTTAATTTCTTTGCAAATTTAAAAAATTTAGAGGTTAAATTCACAAAAACCATAATTTTTAGATTCAAAATTGAGCTTGTCATTTGTCTAAATTGGATTCATTGTTTCAGATCTGAAAAATTTTCAATTTTTCAATTCAAGTCTTCATTTACACTTCCAAATTTATTTATTTTTTAAATCAAGTGTTTAAATCACAAAACCCTAATTTTTAATTTTCAAATTCACATTGTGGATTGTGTAAATCTTGAATTAGTTTTTAGATTTGGTCTTTGCTTCAATTTCAAAGATTTGTTTTCCCTCCTTTCAACATGCAAATTTAAAATTTAAATTTTTAAAATTAAGTGGTTTATGCAACAAACCCTAATTTTTAAACTTAAATTAATCTTGTCTATTTTCAAATCTTTCTTTAAGAATTTAATTAGATCAATTAAATCTAAAATATCTTTTTGTCCCTCTAGACATCATAAAAGTTGGTCCTTAGGTGTGCCCTTTTTGTTGTCCTTTCAATTAATCCTTTTATCAAACATTCTAAATGTATCATATTTCGACCTTGAAGGCTTAATTTTGCATATCTCGACATCTCCAATTTGCATATCCTTCTGGAATTCACATTAAAATCATAAAATCTTGCTTCCCTGAAAATTTGGAAAAATGTTGGTCAGACCATGTGTTCAGACCAAGTCGCTACCTACTTAGTCCCGACTTTTTCTGCTCAAATTTTGGGAGCTTGTTTTGACTGAATTTTACTGCACAATTCCAGAGATTTGTGAAATTTTATTGATTTTAGGTCACCCTAAGGTCGAAAACAAATCTGAATTTCAACATTTCCATTGTCAATTTAAATTTTAAAATTAAGTGCTTCACTACACATACCCTAATTTCTTAAATTCCTTCAATATTTCAACATTCCAAAATCTCAAAAATTAATTAAGAGGTTAAATATGGACAACCCTAATTTTAATTTTGATCTTCCCTCCTTTCAACATTTTAAAATTAAGAGGTCATTTAAGCAAAGCCCTAATTTTAATAATTCAAATTCCTTGGAGATTGTATTATTCTTTCCAATTTCTCTTCCTTAGTGCATGAATTTTACTACTATTAGTCCTACCTATAGTATCACCATTAGGAGAAGTTGTAGAATTAAGGCTGCCCAAGGTTTAATTACCAAGGAAATGGAGCCTAATTTGGCTAGCTTTTTCAATGAGGATATTGTTTCTTCTTCTCATCCTTTAGATATTCTTGTTTATCCTCTTTATAATTCTCACAATGAGGAGGAATCACTAACTAGAGTATTTGTTGACCAATTGGTGAAGATGGACAATCAATTTGACAATCTTTAACAATGGATGAGTCAATAATATCCTGAAAGTGAAGCTCTCCCATTGATTGAAGGATTAAAAATAATGATTCAAAGTGATAAATATGGTGTTGATATCTTGTGTGGTATTGCTCATATTGTTGATTTTAATATAATGCCTATGAAGTGTTGTGTTGAAAACCTAGGTTATACACAACCTTCTAGTCAAGTTAATCATTCTATTCCTTTGACAACTTCCATGACTAGTGTTCCTACCTTCACATCAAACATCATTTCTACTTCTACCCAAGATGTCATACCTACAAATGTTAGTCATGGGGGAAATACCTCTTCTTTCATTCCTCCTACCATGAGTGTTTCCCTTGTTACCCAATCACATTCACTACCTATAAATGTTAGTCAAGGGGGAAACTCCTTTAATCACAATTCCTTCATTCCTCCCATGAGTCTTCCATGTGCTACCCAATCTTCTCCATTACCCACTTATCATAGTATTCCACCTCCTTATCTCTTCCTTCATTCAACAATGCTACCCCTCCCTTGCAATCGACAATGTCTAATTTCAATCCTTCTACCGAAGCTACAATCAATAGCCTTTCCCAAACTGTATCTTCCTTGCAACAATAAATAGCTTCTATGAATCAATCCAAGTATAATGTGCCCACATTTGATGTAGCAAGCCCATTATCTCATGACAATGTTAGAGTCGTCCCTCCTAACATGTAGAAGTCCCACAATTGGAACTTTATAATGGAAAAGGTGATCCTTTAACTCAGGTTAAAACATTCCAAACTTTGTGTAGTGACTTTGCTCATGATCAAAGGTTGTTAGAAAAATTGTTTACTAGAACATTAAGGGATAGAGCTTTGCAATGGTATTGTTCTTTGCCTCCTTATTCTATTACTTCTTTTTAACAACTGGCTAATGCTTTTATTCAACAATTTCAAAATAACATTAGTCCTAAAGTTACTTTGACTGATTTAATTCATTGTAAACAAGGTGTTAAAGAAAAAGTGATTGATTTTATTGGTAGATATAAGCATTTTTATTCTCAGATTTCTTTTCCTGTGCCTGATCAAGATATTCAAAATATTTTCATTGCTAATTTACAAAAAGACATTAGGGATAAACTTCTTTTAACCGAGTTTACTTCCTTTTCGCAGTTGTGCGCAGTACTTCACAATTATCATTTGATTGTGAGTCAGTTGGAACAATCATCTCCTTCCATGGCTCCGAGTGATAAGGGTGATAGTGCTCAAAAACCATTTGCAAAGTTCAAACCAAACAAAGGATTCAACAAATTTAATGACAACAATAGTCAATTCGTAGGTGCTATAAGTGTGCCTCCTTTGTCTAAATTCTTTAAAAGAGAAAAAGAGTTTACTCCTTTGAATGAATCTTTGCATAGTATTATGTCTCAATTAATACAAAGGAATGTGTTGAAACTTTCCCAAATCAAACCAATTCATCCTTCTAAAATAACTTCCCCTTACTTTGATGCTAAATCTTTTTGTCAATATCATCGTTAGCCTAATCATGATATTGAAAAGTATTTTTCATTGAGAAGTAAGATTCAAGAATTGATTGATAACAATACTATATTTGTGGCAGGTGTGAATGATAAAGGAAACAAATCTATAGCTCCTCCTAATCAGAACCTTCAATTTTTTACTGATCTTTTACCATCCCATTCCATTAATGTAATTGAGACTCAACATATTGCTTTCTCTCCCAATGACATGACCAGTGAAACCAATTACATGGTGAACCTTGTAGATCAACAAGATCCTCCTAAATATTTGTGCATAACATTTGATCCTTGTTAGACCATTAAGTTACCCAATGACCCATTATACTTAAGTGCAAAAATCAAAGGTATACCCGCTAGAGGAGTCCTTATTGATCTTGCTTGCATGGTTAATGTGATAACTGAAGAATTTATTTATACTTTGCAATTGCATAAAGTGATAAATGATGATAGTGATATGGTAGTTAATGTTTTTTATGGTTTCTCTTGTCCTTCTATTGGTTCAATAACACTTCCTATTAACATTGGCACTAAATGCTTAGATGTTAAATTTTCTACCATTCCTACATCTGATCAATTTTGTGTGAAGTTGGGACATCCTTGGCTCTCTTGCATGAAGGTGGTCACTTCTACTATTCACAAGTGTCTGAAATTTCCTCATAATGATAAAATCATAGCTATTAATCATAGCCTATTTCAACTTGCAATGAGGCGTGGAGATGTTTGTCTTGATTATTTTTGGTTCAAACAATTCAAGCCTCTAGAACCTAGAAGTGATGCTCTCTTTAGATCATATCAAAATTGGAAAAATGAAATGATTTTATCCTTGAGTAAACCTAGAAATACGATACTTAGCACTCCTCTTGATGATCATACCCCTTCTTGAGGATAAGATTTTTCTTCCTCCTAAGGAAAGAAATAATCTTCTTCCCAAACAAGCATCTATTCCTTCTCCTAAAGAGAAGAGTATCCTTTCAACCAAGAAAAGAGATATCCCTCTTCCTAACAAAGAGCCTATTCCTTCTCCTATGGACGAGTCTCCTCTTTTTCCCAAAGGTAGAGAAAATATTCCTCCTTAAAAACAAACTATCCCTCCTAAGGTTAGACCTATTCCTCCTCCTCATGATGGACCTGGTCTCCTTCCTACACCTCCCATTCCTCCTTTATATGGTGTGGTTCCTTCTCCATCTTATAGAGAGAAGTGACCGACCTCTCCCATTGTCCAACCTAAAACACCTCAACCCATTCATCCTTCACTAAAAGAAGAGACAAAGCCTATACCTAATGAAACTAACCCTCATCAACCTTCAACCAAGACTAGACGAAAATGTTGTGTGAGAGAACGTTGACGAAGACATCATGCTAGAGCTCATGAGGCTGCTTCCCAAACCATTTTTTCTCCCAAAAAACCAACTATTGACATGCTTCCATTTTCTACTAAACAAGATGTTAAACCTAATTCTCCAAGACACAAAATGCTTAAGACAAATGATGGTTCAAGTTCTATTCGTATTAGAGCTCCTATTCTTATTAATCTTGATGAAGAAATAGGTGAAATTGTTCTTAATAATGAAAATGCTAATCCTAATATTTTTTATGATGAATATAAATATGTTGACGTTGACAATGACTTATCTACAAAATTTTCAAAAGCATTAATCCTAGCTCCAAGTAATGAACAAAGTGACTTATCATTAGAGCATGGTCCTTGTTTGGAACTTGTGATAGCTCCATCTATTGTGCTCGATGTGGCTCCTCTTGCGTGTTGTCCACCTTCCTGAAATAATGATAAGCAAGATTGGGGGGAGGAAGACGTTCTTGATTAACTTCACTAGCTCTCTCTCTCTCTCTCTCTCCCCTCTCTTGCTTGTTTGTGACATTCTTCTATTTGTTCTTCTTATTCTTCTATTTGTTATCCCTAGTGTTGTCTAATTGAGGATGATGCAAAGTATTGAGATCTCTTTTGGTCTCTCCCATGTTGACTCAAAAGACACATGTGTTCCCTTCTTCCATGGTGGTTTCTTCTCTTGGGGGATGAGGTCGATTCTATGCATATATATGCATGATATACATGAGTTATCATAAAAAGAACACTGACTCCAAAGTTAGGTGAAAACACCTCGTGTTTTGTGTTTGTGTTCATTATCATTTGATTTGTCCTCTCTTGGGGGCTAAAAGGTGCTTGTCTTCGTTAGGTGCATCCTAGAAACTGCTCCCGATAAGGTGTACGCAATCGCTTTAACGTGGGGGCATACACTCTGCTCATGATTTTCTCTTTTGATACTTGAAGTTATTTAGTGAGTTTTGTCTTTGCTTTGTAATTTTTGGTATTCTTTTGATGACTCACAATAAGAGAACCTTACTAGTTGTAGTCATGGTTCTCTCTCTTTCATGGTCTTCCCTTTTGCCTTGTCATTGAAGTCGTAAGATCCTAAAGTCCACTTGGGGCTTGGTGAATCTTGCCTTCTTGATGTGGTGAAAGTCTTTCAATATGAATTCCTTATACTTTACTGATAGTATTTGCATATGTTCATACTCCCACTAAAGTGGGGTCTAAATGTAATGTCGTAAAATTGCACCCCTCGCAATTTTTGACTAAATTTGGGTCTTCACCTTAGTGTTTGCACCCCTCGGCCTAATCGAAGACCTGAATATGCTCATGCACATCAAAAAATCACTGCAAATCAACCTTGTGCTATGCCCACACCTTGATCTTACCCCAAAATAGGGCGTGGCACCTTGGGATCCCCTATTTGGGACCTCCCTTGATCCTCTCCCTTCGGACCTAACTCAAATTTGAAGCAGGAATTCCCTCCTATGTCAACTCAAGTCAGAGAAGTAGTCAATTAAACCTACTAACAAGTATATATGAGGGATTTCCCCTCTCATTTGATAGATGATGAAAATTCAATCAAGCATTCAATCATTCAAGAGATCAAGAATTCAAGAATTCAAGAGCAATTGAGCATTTTCAGTCTTCCTTCAAGCTTTGGAGTAACAATAGAGACAAGATTTCAAGCATTGAAGAGGAGATCAACATTATACTTCATGAAACCCTAATTCCATGTGGAGGCAAGCAAAACTTCATAGGGAGGTATAAGCATTTCAATTTCATTAAATTCAACATCCCCTCAACGAGGAGGATTTCTACTTTCAGTCATTTCATTTACATTATTTCAACCACTTGGTTAATTCCAAAATTGGGATTTGATATGAAGACAAACCCCTATTCCCAACACATTTCCCTTTCTTTTTGTGTGCAGGAAACATGTGTGCAACTATACTTTTGGAATTAAGCTTTATTCGCAGAGACGAAAAAACTATTTTCGACACACAGAAAGTTCGGAGGACCGATAGGAGGGCACTCCTGTCCAAACACACAGCCCCTACAACTTTTGCTGGATTTTGTAGAGCAGCTCTAAATCATCTCAAACTTCTTAGATCCAGGTGCATGGCTAAATCCTGAATCTGTAGCTCATTGTTTTTGCATACTTTGTTTTCATTTTTAGTACTTTATCTTAGTTCAATCAATCAACTTACAAAAGAGGTTCAATTGCATTTTAATCCATCCCAGTCTACTTAGTATTCAATCATTGTATTAGTTAGGATTGGATCTAGTAGATTCATCCCCCTCTTTTGAATGTAAAGTCCTCCTCAAGTGAAAATTGAACCTTAGTTAAGTTCCTACCTTTTCTCCCAAGTGGTGAATTTGGCTAAGGTTCTCCAATTTTCCACTTTATAGTCTTAATTCAAGATGAATGGCATTATGATCCAGATGACTATCTATCAGATCAAAAGACCAAGGTCACTCCTATTTCCCATCCCTATTAGGAAGAACATCACAGTTCGTTGGTAGATTACCTAGACATTCATATAGATCCCACCAATATCACCATGTCCCACCTTGAAAGGCGTGAGTGACTATATTTCTATGATATAACGAGATTAATGAACCCTACAAAGAAGATTAATGAACCCTACAAAGAAGATTAATGCAACCCTTAGAAAGAAGCTAGAGTAGAATAGTTGGTGGGAAAATAAAATTGCAGATTTTTGGACCTTTCGATAAGAGACAAAGGATCTTACTCCTGAATTCTAGTCCAATCCTCTAGTTGATACTTTTGATGACATCTGGAATTATGAACATAGTGATACTGAAGGAGATGAGGAAGAAGAGGAACAACTAACTTGTGAGCTCCGGGAGGTGAAAGGAATTTTTTTTGTAGTAGAACATGGAGTTACCCCCGACTTTGAGGGAGAGTTTCCTGCGGTCCAAAAACCATGTACTCTAGCTCCAAAAAGGAAGTCCCAAGATACACAACCTTCTCAAGTGACTTCTGGACTGGTAACCCGACACCAAACAAGAGGTAGCCGACAAGTGATCCACAAGATGTGATTTCAGAAAAAACTATGGACTCTAGTCCGGCTCCGACTATAGTGGAAGCTCAGGTATGTTTCACTCCCCCTCTCCTCTCTTTTCAGTCTTTAGTTAGATCCCCAATACCAACCCTTGCTATTTGCCAAGTAGAAAATGCTCCTGCGATGCATTGTACTGCCCCTATTCAAGGTCCTATTGCCATGATAGCCACGACCTAGAACCCTACAACATCCCCAACCACAAGTATATCTTTCACAACTCCTAGGACAATCTCTTCTTTTGTCCTCCCAATTTCCTCACCCACCTCTACGGATGCAAATATCTTTGTTGTACATGTTCAGACCATATAGTCTAGCTTGACACTCTTAATGCCTCAGGAAATCCTCGCACCACTAGCCACGTTTGTTGGACAAATGCAAAGTATCCCTCCTTTTTTCGCCATTAGTGTTGAACTTGTTGGGACAAGCTCAATCAGGGTCCTTGTTTGTACCAATCCATTTTGCCTTGCTTCCCAGATATCCCATTGTCACACAATATATTTTATCTCTGGTTGATTTTAGGAATTAGGTAGATGCGACTAGAATGGCCTGAGTAAAGGCATGCATAAGAGGAGAGATAAGGATGTTGTTAGACCTATAGAGCCGCATTTTGAGACAATCTATGATGAAACCCATCAATCCATCATGTTTGCTGTAAAAATTCCCAATGTGATCAAGTTGGAAGGCTAGATGCAACCTGAAAATTATGCAGTTCACATTGTGGGCATTAATCTGAGCCAAGCTCGTGCCCAAGACAAGGTGGAGTTTGTAGAAGAAGCACAAAAGATAGTGATGACAAATTTCCTAAAGGCTTCTCGTCGTCTTGAGAAGAGAGAGGCAAAATTAAAGAACATAGCTTCTAAGAACAAAGGAAAAGGCAAAAGACTTAGAAATTGCTTGGTTATCTAAAGATATTACTAGGTTAACAAAAGAGTTGCAAGAGAAGACTTTGGATTTATCTCAATAGAGTCAAGATGAAAGAGCCAAATTACAAGAGCAGCTCAATAGCCTAGTAGTTCAGCTCAGGTATAATTAGAAAGAGAAAGAAAATTTAACCAAAGAATTGCAAAGAAAAGATCAAGAAAATGCCTTGTTGAAAGCTAATCTCGTAAATGTAACTTGCGTACAAAATTAACTTAACAATGTCGTGTTCAAGAGAAAATTGTTCAAGGCCAAACTGAACAAGCATCAAGTATGGTTGGTAGAAGAAAAACAAGCCAAATAGATATTAGATGACTAGCTACGTGATCGGATGGTCAAACTTTCTTGAGTTCATCAAGAACATTCTGCCTCCTCAGTTGTGCAACTTTAGTTGTAGTAAGACTTGATCTATAAATAGTCATAGTTCGATAAAGAACTTCATGAGGCCCAAATGGCATATGAAAAAGAGCAGGAGGCCAAGGTAGCAGCAAAGAAAGCTCTTCAGAGGATAATTTCTGAGCTGTAGCAACAAAAGCTAAATCTTGAAGGAAGAATTGAGAGCCTAATCATTAAGGCATAATCAAAGGATACTCAGATTAGCATGCTCTAAGCATCAAGCATGACACCTACTTCCAGAGCCGATCTAATTCCCATTGTCCAACAATTACACTTCTCATATTGGGAGAAGATTAAACCTATTGTTACTTCCCTCTGGCCGGCTTTGAAGTTTGTGGTGGATGCACAACGTTTGAGCTCAGAAGTAGAAGTTGTGGTTGAACAAACCCTGCAAGACATTACGTCCAGTGTACTTGAGTTTGAATCACTACTTGAGAAATTGTACACTGCATTTGATGACATGCTTGTTGCAACAAGTGTGGTAGACCGTAGGATTGCAGCTCAAAAAGCTTATGAATTCATAAATTGTAATAGGGCGGTCACTCATACTAGAGACTTCTTGGGTGTATTAACAACTGTTGCCTCCTAGCTTAAAAGACAATTTGAGTATTTTGTGCAAATTGGTTTGCCAGCTCTATTTTTTGTAGATGAGTCAATTACAATAGAAGAATAAATGATGTATCTCTTGGAGAAAGTTCAATTAGATCAAGTGTATCTTCATACACTGGGAGATGTACCTAATGATGCATATATTGAAAATGTTGTTCATCCTTTAGCACAACTAAATTTCTCTCTAGAGTAGGCATTTGGATTGTGGGGAAATATTCCCTTTAGGAAAATGTTTCAGTTGGATCATGCCTTTACATTTTTGCATGCTCAAGTACATCCATTGGCAGAGGAGTGGGAAAAAAGATCTTTCTCAACTTTGAATTTCTCTATGGTTTAGGAGCTGATCTATGGAGCCAAAGTTATGGAGTTCTAAATCTGCAGGCAGATCGCCCTGAGGAGTCACCAAAAATGTACATAAGTTCCTTGTTTCCCATGGGTCCTTTTGTTTTATCGAGCCCCTTTTGTTATGCTCGTATCATTTCTCCTATACTGCCACGCATCACTCGAGCAAGGTTTTAAGGAGGCGTTTTCTTCTTGTATTCATCAGGCCCCATTTTGCTACCACGTCTTTCATCGATATTCTAGTTTCATTTTTAGTGGGTCCACTCATTATCGATTGGGGTTGCCACAAGTCATGCCCACGGGTGTTCTTTCATGAAAATAAAAGGCAGAGTCTAGAGATCCACCTAAGTGCCACGTGTTGGGCTCACAGACCTTTTGAAGGAGCAAAATAATGGGAAGTAGCATACAACGTTTGGTTGCCATACGACAATGAAATATATTTTGAAGAAAGTTGCCAAAGGATGCAGAGAATGGATGAAGATAGAGACTAGTTGGGAAGCCATTCACTGGTTGAGGTAGTTACAAAGCCATCATGACATGTCATCAGGATAAAAAGGAAAAATAAAAAGTGATAGTAGTCACATGATTGAGCAAGGAGGGTAGTTACCTTGAGATCTGCATCCATTTTCAGGGGGGCTTTAAATTAAAGTTTGGTTGGTCATTTAGAGGGTTCACAATGGAGAGAAAATTTTGATGTTTTCAAACTTTAGCATTTTATTTCTGTGTTTTGATACTTTAGACTGTGCCAGATTTCAGCCTCTCCATAAAACTCTTTATGCTTTATGTCAATTGGAAAGAAGACATATATATTGCCTCTGTTTGAGCTTTTATGATTCCGAATATATGAATGAATTGTATTTTAAACTCTTTCATTTTAGTTTCAGTAGTGTTTAGAATATACTATGCTAGAAGTGAATCTATAATGAATGTTATGGTAATGAAGGATAGTTTGGCCTTTGAATTATGCATTTGATGTATAATTTATTGTGCTTCTGAGGTTGAGTTTTGAATTCTGGTGCATCGCTTAGTTTAGTTTAGTTTTCTCCCCCATTTTCCCTTTCATATAATGAGGAGCCAGCTTTGAAAATCTTGAAGTTCGTTCATTAAGGTGCAATAGGTCCCCTGCTTAATGAACTTCCCATAAGGTTGTTGTCTTGAAAGCAATTTTAGGCATCAACAAAAACTATGGGCTAACACCACCCAATAAAGTAGAGCCAACCTTATCTCCAATCTATATGCCTTGTGATGTGTCAAAAGACACATCAACATGTGTTCCTCTCTTTTACAACTCATTTATGTGTCTAATGCATTTTATATTTCCTGTTTCAAGAGTCCAAACTTTCGGAGGCCATAACTTGTGAACCAGGGTGTCCGATTGACGAATTGTTTGATGCGCCTGGGAAAGCTTGTGAAGTTCTCTATCACCTCGTAACTGCTATGCCACTTACACCCACTTTTCAAGACATTTTGGAGGGTGTAAAATCCTCAAAATTAATTTTAAACCTTTCATCACACCTTCCAAAACATAAACTTTAATATTTTCAAAACTAGCTATGATATTGCGATAAAAAATTTGCAGCATGCTTATTTGGTCAAATTGAAGCTTTGGGGAGAATTTCGCACCATTTTGTGCTCAAATGAAAACTTACTATAAATAGTAAGCTCATGTAAATTCAAGTTTGAGACACCATTATCCCAACAAAAATAACCCTTGTCTAGTCGGGATCATAAGAAAAATTGGGAAAAACCCTTGAAATGCCTAACCCTAACTTAGTGATATTCTTGTACTCACTCTTGAGAGTAGTTCCATCACTTTTGAACATTTTCTCCTAGAGGTCGTTGAAGCTTCCATGACTCACTTACCTAATGTTTGCATGAATATAGGTTCGAACATCCTTTGTTTATAAATAATGAATTGGTACACTAGAAAATGCACCTTCCTTATCCTTTACATCTGCAACAAACAAATATGGCTTCAACATTGGTTGCGGCTTGAGATCATTAACGATGATAATTAAAATTGACATCATGTTTGTAATTGGGGTTTTCGTCTTCTATCATAGGATACACACTATCACTTCTTCGCACGAGAGCTCTCAAATTATTAAATTGTAAGATAAAAATTAAGCTTGAAAAACTAATATATTCACTTTTCAATATACTATCAGTCTTAAATGCACCAAAATCTAAAAAATTGATAAATACTCTGTTCCAACTACAGACTCAACAAGATATCCAAAAATTCCTCTTCATGCACTGAAATGCTGAAAAATATTCTTTAGCATCAAACTACATGGGGGTTTGTATGATATTTCTTCAAATCTCCCCCTTAGACCTTGTTGTCTGATTATTTTTTGGAAGAGGGCTCAACACCTTCAATAGGAGAAAATCCATCTTCATTTATTTCTGTAGTCTTATCATTAGATTTCTTCACCCAAATCATCTTCATTTTCTCTTTTTCCTGATTGATATCACTTTTCTTTGTCATACCATTTGACTTCTATGCTTTGATTTTGCAATGTTTAGCAATGTGACCCATCTTGTTATATTTATAGCACACTCGACCTCTCTCAGACTTTCCATTATTCATTTAGTTATTTCCAAACCTTCTGCTTGACCTACATTCAATAGCTTTGTGTCCATTCGCATGCAACTATAACACACTCCATTAAAGGAGTGCTCATGATTCAAATTTCTGTATCCTTTCCTTATTATCCTACTACATTCAACAACCCTATGCCCAACCTTATTACAAGAGTAACATCTTATGCTAATTGATTGATATCTAATTTGACTTATATATTCACTAGCTCTATGTCCAAATCTATTGCATGAAAAGCAATTGCCATTAAAAGAATACCTAGTTCTAGCTTGAAAGAATCTTCTATCATTCTTCCTATTTATCTTTTAGATGTTCTTCTAGTCTAGAATAAAATTAGTATCCTCAACCTTCTATTTTCCTTTAGAATTTTTGCCTTTCTCATAGCCAAGTCCATCCTTGTTGTTATTCTGCTTCTGAGCATTGAGCATAGCATCAAGTATTTTACTTCCTCCTTTTAGCTTTAAACCTTTGTCAATTTGTTCATTTGCCTCCTTGAATTCCTTCCTTAGTTTATTCACTTCCTTTTTAAGTCTAGAACATTCCCCTATTTTGCTATTTAGTTTTGTATCAAGATCATCCATTACTTTTGTTCCTTCATCAAAGAGCTTTCCTAAATAGGCAATTTTGTCTTCAACCTTTTTGAACATGAATCTTCTCTTATTGAGATTCAAGGCGGATCTCAATTCCCCTTCCATATCTATCAACAACTTCAATTTCCTAGTTATATGATGATTCTTAGTATCCATATCAACAAGTGTTTAATTCTCAGATCTACCTTAGCAGTTAAGTTGTTTCTTTAGGAACCAATGCTTTGATACCAATTGTTGTACACTGCCAGATGTTGAGAGGGGGGTGAATCAAAATGAACTTAAAACATTACCAATTAAAGCTACCAAAACACATTATTCATTCACACTAATTATGCTACAAAGTAAATATAAAAAATAGTAGATGTATCCACACAAGAACACTGGATTTTTACGTGGAAAACCTAGATTGGGAAAAACCATGGTGAGGATCAAACTCACAATATGTATATAAATTGTTTACAATAAATATGGCTACCAAACGAAGAACCTACTACTCCTGACTTGCTAACCAATGCACACAACCTTAGGCATGATACAAAAGGGTACTTGTTGAACTAAAGAGCACTTCTTCAGGGCAAGGTACAAAATAATTGTCTAGATACAATATGAAATATAATTTGAACTGTAATGAAAACAACACCTATCAAAAGATGATAGAAGTTCATAGTTTAAGCACTCATCTGACTCTTCTAATAAATCTTTGAATATCTAATTTGCTTATGATTCACACCACTTTTGCACTATTTATCTTTCTTATCACCACATCATTGTACACCCTATTACAAAGAAATTTAGACATCTTTATACCATTCAAAACAAATACATACATTGTGAAGTCAGCTAGAAAGAAATGTAACATGTGAATTGCCACTAGACCAAAAATAATCGATTCCACAAATGTGGAACATACAAAATCGTGTATACTACTAGATTCATCAATTGCAAGAGATCTATTCATTCCACACACTGCCGAATATCCACAAATACCTTTTAAGGGGTAGGTCGCTATACTCTAACCCTTAATTTAGGCCAAAATATGATCACCGCATCACTATTATAAAAACAACAATAAATGACTTAAAAAACTACTAGAAATTGCATTTAGATGACTAATCTTGGTCACATGACCATTAGTAGTTTATTGCTGATCATTTATAACATGACCAAATTTATGACTAAACCATTTTTAGTTATTTATTGGTTGTTTTGTTTGATCATTTTGGTAGTATATTTAGTCATTAATTTAGTCATTGATTATTATTGGTCATTTATTTAGTCATGGTAGTCATTTATTTAATCATTGTAATCTTTAATTGTCGTCAATTAGTAGTATATTTAGTCATTTTTATTCATTGATTTTTGTCCATTGGTAGTATATTTAGTCATTTGTATTAACTAATGTCCATCCATTGAGAGTATATTTAATCACTTTAATCATTATTTTGTCATAAACTGGTCATATATTTAGTCACATTTAATTATTCCCAATATTTATTTCTTACAAAATACTCAACAAAGTAGCATAACAAACTAACTTGACAAGAAATACCATATTAATTGTAATTATTTCCAATGTTTTGTATCTTACAAAATGACATGGGAGTTTCTCCACAATCAGAAAAATGTACCATGGATACGACATAACCATTATTGAATATTGACACAAATTTCCCAAACACTACAACCTCATAGTTAAGTACTTAAACTGGCCCACACTATACATGTCCACTAATTTTAATGGTGTAGCACAAAAGCTCCTTGATTTAAATACATATTTTTATGAAGAAACCCAAAAGGAAATATTTAATTTTGAACATGTTGGAGCTATAGTGTTTTCAACATGCCATATCTAGAATGACCACTTGTAGATGCAATTGCCCATAAATGTTTTTCAACTGAAAAGGAAGCATCCCATATTCTTTATGTTTCTCCTATAGCCTATAAGATAGAAAAGATTCAATTGAACAAGAAGCATGTCATATTATTCATGTTTCTCCTGTAGCCTGAAAGATAGAAAATAAGTGTAAGAATATGCTTGGTATTGGAGAAAAAATGTGATCCAATGAATGCTTCTAGAAAAAGAATTAAGTTTCCATCTTTCCAAATGCTAACTAGAATCTTCACTTTTAACTAGGATTTTGGCTAGTGATCTTGAAGAATCATGCAGAGTATAAGATGTAGTTGTTTTATTTTGTGATGATAACTTCAAGATGCAAGGAAAAAATCAATTCCCGGTATGATCGTTCAAAATATGCATGGATCCCCAAAATGATCACTCAAGAAATGTAAGAGAGAATGTGAAACTTACATCATTTAAAATAAATATATAATACATATATAAACTAAATTGACAGTGGTGATTAATAATATTCCAATGGCCACAATATATGATAATTAGGAATATGCATGGATCCTCAAAATGATCATCATTTAAACAAATATATAAAACATATATTAAATAAATTGATAGTGGTGAATACTATAAATATTTTAATGGTACATCATAAAAAATGAAGTCAAGCATAGATTGAATATGAAAATGCACTAGCGAGAAAAAGTTTTGTGATATTATGGAAAATCCAAGAAGAACAATATGTCTTCATACTTCTTTTAATGTGGATAGATTATCTTGATACTAATTTAATGTGCACGATATGTTGCAACACCATTCTTGTGAAATGAAGGATTTTATGAGGCAAAAGAAAAATATTAAAGCAAAAAACATAACCTATGGAAGGTTTAGGAGGATTTAATTAATCTATTGTTGGGTCCATAGAAACTGTTGATCACATGATGCAAAATGGTGCTCATTATAAATTTTCTCACCAATAAATAAAAAATATATAACACGAGACATAAGATAATATATTCAAGAGTGTTGTTAAAGAATCAAGATTTGAGACATTTGTAGAAGAAAGAAGGGATACATATGACAATCCTTTAAGTATATAGGGCAGTCTATGATTTTGAAGATGTCATGATTTGATTATGAGCATAAAGGGCACATTAAGCTAACTTTGCATGAGAAAACCTCAAAGGCATGAAATGACATTCATAGTCACATGACAGTAAGGATTCAGTGACATAATGATTATCCAAAGGACCACTATCTTAATGGTTTGAAAATATTCTCAAGAAGATAGATGCCACAAAATAGTGGAAAAGACAAAAAATTACAACCAATAAGGCAAGAACTCGTGACACTATTTTAGAAGGGAATGGGTCTTTAAACACCTCATACAAGCCATACACTACTAAAATAACTCTCTAATTCTCTCATGCACTATTTAAACCTTGGATACACTTTCAAAGAATTGTAGGCTTCCAACAACCAGGCTTATTCATATCCTCTTGTTCTTATTCACAACAAAATAGATCCCTTTGGATGCATCGTATGGGTTTTTCCTTTTTCAATCCTAAAATCATGTTATGATAGGAAAGATCATTGTCATAAGCCTAGATCTAGTAACAAATAAGCCACATAATAGAGGCTAATTACAATAGTATAGTGGGGGTTCGAAAGCATGATGACAACTAGAAAAACAAGGCAATGAAAAGAGTCTTTATTATAAGGGTTCATATCAATAGCTAGGTAATACAAGACAATAATAATAGAAACCCTTGAGTATGAAACTAAAAGATCATGAGGAAATATTAGTCAAGGGTTGCAATTGAACAAGGACACTAACAATCTTACATTTTATATGAGCCTTAATATTATATGAGAGCAGCTGCACAAGAAAGGTACCAGAACTATCTAAGGTTCAAGAACATTTTTATGATTGTTAAAAGTAGGCACAAAGAAAGAGCTAAGGAGTTTGAAATATAAACAAAAGGTCTGTCTTTACCAAATTCCCCATGTTTCTAGCAGAAGTCCCTTCCATCAAAGTTTGTTGTGAGCAAGTTTGTAAGAACAATGACAATGTATTGAAAGTGACAAAAATGAAACACAATCAAAATAGGTATCATGTCATTAACAAAGGATATAGTAATGACAACCCCAGTCCCAAGTCTGTAACAACGATGATAGTAAAATAAAACCAGATCATCATAGTCATGGACACTAAAAATAAAACATAAAGGCACTGCCATTAGCAAATAATCACAATATTCCATATATAAAGATCAAAGGAGATTGTGACAATCATCTCGTAGAAAAATACCAATATCATTAACAAACAACATGAGTCACTGTGTTTATGGAGAAGTTTGGAGATTACAAGAAGGTTTAAATAGTTAGGGTTAGATGCCTCAAGCCACATTTATTGGGACTATTGAGCAAAAACAGTAATGAAGGGTTTTATAGCATTCATCATCATGACAAGAATAAAGAAACGATGGATACCAATATGAATGTAGAGGTTTATTTGCAGCCACAAAGACAACTTCATGGCTATGAAATCCTTCAATGAAGGCATGTTTCAAAGAAATGGCTATGCTACAACCAAAGGAGAGAGCATATCAATAAGTTTAATGATAAGAAGAGTTAAAAAGGAGTCAAAGAAAGAAGTTCAAGCATCAAAGAAATGGAGAGAAATATTCCTCATGTGTAACCTTAGTGTATGTGGGCACAATGTTATAATGTTTAGCTTAAGTATGGGAGATAAAATATCCAGAGATATTAAATTTCCACAGTTCATGATGAATATTATGCTAAGCTTCTGGATTCAATTATGCATATTTTATTTGCATCAACATTTCAGATCACACTCCATGATCCATCATCAAGATGAGAGAGAGACAATGAGAGAAAAAATATCAACATAGTAATTGTGTAATCTTATTGTACAAAGGATTTTCATGTACTCACCTCATCAAAAAGATATGGTAACTACAAGCTGAATTTCTTGGCATCTTCAACCATAAAATCTGTACTATCTTGTCATACGCAGGCAAATTCCATTGAAATGTAACAATACACAGATTAATTCACCAACAACTAATCTCTTTCAATTTCCTTCCTCTTCTGATTTCAAACTCTAATTGAAAAAATATGGTTTGGTCGATTTATCTAGACTCAAAAAGAAAAGTGCAAATACCAACATACTTGAGGGTGAGTGACAGTACAATTAGAAGATATTGCCACAACATCGAGCCCCTTCTATACCATTTCACATCTCTCACATGACCAATGATTTCATTGAAGAATAAGAAAACACCATCATAATGGTGTAACACATGTAAAAAAATGCCCTTGCTCTGAAGCCAAAATTACTTACAAGCATGTAGTCGTTTGTAAGTTTGACAATCTCTTTCTTCAAGTGTATGACAAATGGATAGTGGTTACAGATAAACATAACTTGAAATTATTTAGACTCATCACAAACCATTCACTCTCTCATTTTAATTAAACAAAAGATGAAAAGATAATTCTCAATAGAGATAAACACAATACCAGAAGTGCATGGTGGCCTTGAAAATCATCCAACTTCTAGACTTTACTTGTTAATGGCTCTAGGAGCTGTGAAAACAAATTCACATTCAAATGGATATTAAAAAAATTAAAGCATGGTATGAGTTCTTTATGTGTTTATCTAATAAAAAACAAAATTAAAGCATGGTATAGACAACAAAATTAAAAAGTAGCCATATTATGAAATGAATTGAAAGATAGAAAATAATAAAAACAATGCTACCAACCTAAAATTCTTGGGCATTGGATGATAGAGGAAGAGGCTTGGAATCCATGTTTTGTGTGCAAAATATGAAGTGTTAGTATAATTTGAATGAAGCTGCAACTATTTTTAGTCTTCTCCCTAAAATCATCCTATCAAGGAATAATTGTGTAATCACACACAAAATCAAAATGCCATTAATCAAAGATACTATTAAATTGACTAAAAGAAATATTTTATTGTTTTTGTTTATTTTTTCTAAGACAAAAAATTGGTTTCTCTAGAGAATATGGAATGCAACAAACAAGCTTGCTTTCTTGAACAAATTTGATAATTATTTAAGAAAAAACCAACAACACATGTTCTTAAGGAAGAGCTTGAGAATGATTAAATTAACAAGTATTCATTAAACAACTATGATGATATATAAATTAGGTTTATAATAGCAATGAAAACTGAATAATGATAGGAATCAAATATGTCTTTTATTCATATCTTTCTATCCACCCTCTTCATTTCTTTCTATTAATGATTGTAGACACCTAAAAATGGTCAACGCTTGCGGGATCATACTTTAACATTTGTGCATTGCCTCATTTTAGGTTTTTGCGTCGCATTAACATTTCTCCTATGTCACGCACTTGGTCTTTATCATTTGCGAGCATCGAGTCTTTCTTCTGCATTCTTCATCTGTTTCACTTTCGAATTTGGTCTTGTCGACAACAATCTTCAGTCATGATTTTGGTCGATCTTTGTCCTTGTCAATCTTGTCATATTGCGATCGATTCGTCATCGATCCTTGTCCTTTTCAATCATGTCAATTTGGTCAATTTGTCATTGATTTTTGTCAACCAATCTCAATCAAATCATTTATCAACACTGGTCATTTATCAATTCAAAATCATGATCAAATCGATATCAACTATCCTTTGTCAAGACCTAATTGTCATCCTTGCATTTCTAATTTATCTTCTAGGGTTTCATGATTTATTCATTTAACCTTGTTTGTCATTTTCTCTCCATTTTCCCTCTAGGTTAAATAATTTATTTATTTATCCTAAGTCTTCTCATCGCAATTAAATGTTCATTTAATTGGCTAATTATTCCTCTTTGTGAATTAATTAATAAATGACAAATTATTAATTAATTTACCTAATTTCTAATTTCTATCAATTTCTTAATTCCTAAATTCTTAATTCTCTAATTTCCTAATTTTCTAAATTCCTAATTTCAAATTCCTCCTATTTCTCTCCTAAATTCATGGAAATGACATGTCAATTTGTCATAAATTTGTCATAATTGACAATCAATCAATTTTGACATAGAAGTTGTCATAATTTGTCATAAATTATCAATCAACAAATTTTGCATAGAAGGTGCATAATTTGTCATAATTGACATAATTGATTTGCAATTTTCATTTGAATTGAATCATGCTAATCTTGTCATCTCTCCAATTCCTCTATAAATTGGATGAATTTCTTCAATCAAAGGCCCTTGATTCAAAATTGGTAATCAGACTATCGAATTTCTAGTCAATCACATTTTCTAGTACTCTTGATCAATAATCTTGTCTACTTGCTTTCAATTATGTGTGTGCACTTGTAGGTGAGATCCACAACCAAACCATTTGAAGAGGAAAGAAGAACAATGGAGCCGCATGAAGGAGCATTCAAATCATACCTTTGGTTTGCTTAATTTCTAGTTTTGAATGTTTTTATTTCATGTCTCTATTGAGTGTTGTTTAGGATAGATCATTGCATTTGAGCTTTCGTGATTGAGCCATGGTTAATGTTTACTTGCTTTGATGATTTCCAGATTCCTAAGCTACATTAATTGGTGAACCCGACGTGAACATTCTTGGATCTAATATTTTTTTTTGAATGTTTTGTGAAGTTGCAGATTTTTTTTGTGGAGAAGTTGCAGATTTTTCTTCTAAAAAAAAAATAGCTATAATCAATTGATCACGTAAAAAAATTCATGCAGAATTAAAATAAACGATTTCTGGGTATATTAGATCATGTTTTTACCTTTCCAGATCATCTTACGATTTGTGATTTGGATAAATATTGAGAAAGTTATGACATTTTTAATTATGCTGCTGTAAATGGTCAAAATTTTCAAAAAACAAAATCATGCAACCTTCATCTAGATTAATTTAGCTTGGCAAATTAATCATGCATTCATGCAAATTTTATCTAGATTAATCTAGGGTGGTAAATTTGATAAATTTCACATAGATTAATCTAAGAGGACAAAGAATCACAACTTTTATGGATTAATTTTGATGGTGATTCATTTTTCTTGATTCTCTAACATTATTGGTAGCTTTGTGGCAAAACGCTTGACAAAGAATTATTTCACAAACTACTAATGAATTGTTTGCAGGTTCGCTAGTCAAAGACCAAACATATCAAACTTCTAACTTGGTGGTTTTGCAGGTTGCCTTGGACTACAACTAAACTTTGTGTTTGCAATTAATATTTAAGCACCTAGTGATTTCTAAATAGGATGGAATGAATGCATGTTTTTGCTTTGATTGTTGAGTGTGACATTGGAGTAGGAGAGTATGCTCTCATCCTTCTTAGGGTGATCAGAAATCCAGATCTTTGATACCATGCTTTCGTCTTTGATTGTGTGTCTCCTTTAGAGGGCCTGCCTTCCCGACCACTTTGCTTTTGTAAGCAAGTGATAATCATGAGAAGGGAACGACCCAAAGTGAGTACGGCTAGAATTCCTTGGCATTCTAACTCACTATAAAAAAATACCCGATGAGCGAAAGCTTTGAAGGAAGTGTTACGTGGGAATTGCAGTTACTTGGGAAGTGATGACCCTTGAACTCTTTCTCATATCAACATCTAAGTAGGGCCTCTTGGTCTAAATCGTGCTTGCGCGACTACATTTGTTTGGTATCTTGATGGGCTTAATGTCTCAATCACGCTTGCGTGACATCAAGGAGTAACGCTTAACAGAAATCCTTACTACATACCTTGTTTTTAGAGGCCAAAAACCCTTCTAGTTGCTTGAGAAGGACAAGTTCAGATACTTGGAAGAGATACTAAGTTCGCCATGGGGAGATTTCCATGGGGACTGATGCTTGGCTGCCCTGAGAAGTGAGTGCCGTGGAGGGGAGCCCGTGGGGTCAAGCATCTATGTATTCTCCTTGAATCCCATAACAAGTCTACCTCTCAAGTACCTAATGTCCTTGCCTACCATAAGAAATGTGTCAATGAGCATGATTGTCTTGAGTCTAAGTTGAAATATCTTGTCTTCTTTGCTTGTCAAAAGTTAAATTGCATCTCATTTCAAAAACAAGGCAAATTGATTCAAAAACAAGGTTAAACACAAGAGTATTTCATCCAACAAAGTTTAAAACACATCTTCAAACATGGTTGTCAAACATTGTTCAAAATCTTGTCTCAACATGCATGTCACTTAGATTTAGGTTCATCTTAGGTTTGCATTTTGCAAATTCATTGTCAATTACCAAGGTTAAGTTTCACATAGGTCATACTCCTTTGCATCCATTTGCATGTGTCCTTTTGCATTTCATAATTCAAACTTAGGTTGACATTGTCATACATTTGCATTTGCATACCCTAGGTCTCTTCATTAAGCTTAGGTCATTATCATATCATATTAGAGTCATTTGCATAGTAATTGTCCCTTTGCATATAGTGTCAAAACCAGGTTTTGTCATACTTGAGTGATCCAGATCTTTGATAAACCCTAAGTCATTGTTAGGAAGTCTAGACCTTATCAAACCTTTGTCTTTTTGTCATCAATGTCATTTGGTCAAACCTAGCTTAGTATCCAAGCATATAGGGGAGACATTGTCATCTTGTCCTTTGTCACTTAGTCCTTTTGTCCTTTGAGGTCTAGACATCATTCCAATTTCCCAAGGGTCCCTCTCTTAGATTTGCATTCCAAAAAGTTTGTCAAAATCTTCAAAAACAACAAAAACATAGGTTGCATTCTTGCCATAGATTGCATTTTCATCTATTTAGTTTGCATTTAGTTGCATATCATACATCATCCTTTTAAAATCAAAAATCCCAAAAACATTGCATAGTGACATGTCTATTGAAACAAGGTTCCAAGCACCAATTATGCAACAAAGTTTGACATATCAACTGACAATGCAATCACAATTATATCCAACCCAACAACAAGGCAATATCGATCAAACTTTTTATGATGAAACAAGTCTCCAAATACAAAAACTAGAGGAGAAACTAGCTCAAGAAAATGAGATATTGGAACAAAGAGTGAAAAACATTGAGAAGAATAGATCACAAATGTCCAAAATGTTTCAAAAATTTCCAGGTTGAAATCCAAAGATTGAGCCAATTGATGTAAGATCTCTTCTTGAACGATCAGACATACCAGCTCTCCTCTCCCAAATAGAGATGATGAAACAATTTCAAGAAAAGAGACAACATCAATTTCAAAATTATGTGCCTCCACAACAAGAACAAGAAGGTGTTTACTATCAATCAGACTTGCAACCAATACAACCAATGGTCCAATTTCAACAATATGTCCAACCAACTATCAAGTATCAACAACAAACTCAATGGACAACTCAGTATCAACAACAACAACCAAACATTCAAAAACAAAGGTTGCAGCACACACCAACCCAAGTTTCAAACATGTCAGAACAATTGAACCAAGTCCAATATCAAAATATGACATTAGATCAAGACCAAATTCTTGCCAAACAAGTTCAAATTCCAGCTACAACTATGTCAAAACCTCGAAAGAAAGGTGGCTTTATTGCAATGCTCTTAAGGAAATTACCAAGTGAGTTTATTGAGGAAGATCAAGATAATACACTTATGTCTAGCAATGCCTCATCCCCCTGCAAGAAAATTGACTCTCCAGTGGCATCTATCCCTACACCTTTAGAAGTTTCACAAGAACCTTCCATATTGTCCTCATCAAACAATACACCCAAGGATGCAATTATCCAAGAGCTATCCATAATTGATTGCCAAGATAATCCAATTCATGATGCACATCCTTGTCATGTTTCAAAAATACAAGACCCAATGCCACCATGCACTTTATTGTCATTACCTGTTTTAGAGGACCCCATTCGAAGTCCCTCTTCCTCATGTTCAAGCATTGATTCCTTGCCAGAATCCATCACAAATGTTCAAAGTGCATTTCCTTCATGCCAAAACATTGATTCCTTGTCAGAATCCTCCATGCATATCCAAAGTCCAACCCCATGTCAAGAGGATAATTTAGAGCATGAAGAAACGCGTGTTAAAATAGATCAAGATCAAGATCCTGAAACCTTATCATCCCATCCAATTGTTGACCAGGATCTCATCTTCCCAAAAACTCATGATGATTCCCCTATTCTTGTCCATCCTATCCAAAGTCCTATTGACACTCCATTCCCCGGGCAAGATCAAGATATCCCAGTCCATCCAATCCCAAACGATCCCCTTCCATTTCATGAACATAATGTCCTTTCAAATCCCATTGACATTCCACTTCTTGAGAAAGATCAAGATATCCCTTCCATCCTTTCCGATGATCCCATTAAAAGTCAACAGCAAAGCACCTGTAAAGAGGATTCCAATGATCTTCCTCCTTGTCAAGATCAAATTATTCCTTTTGTTCCTCCATCTCCACGTCTTAATGCTCCATATACACTTCAAGGTCTCATTTCTTTTGATGATCCCATTATTCCTCCCATTCCATCTCTTGAAGAGCCTGTCATTGAACCATGTCCACAACACAATCCTAGTCCCCCTCACGATCCTAATCCCACTCATGATTCTAACGTGTCAGTGCAAGATGTTGATGAACCCTCGACATGCACAATGGGTTCTTCCACTTTGGTGCAATCCGATCCACTTCAAGATCTCATTATTTCTCTCATATCATATCCACCTCATAATGGACTCGCGTCTTCTTCCCAAAGAAAAGAGTATCCTACAAGTCAAGATATTCATAAAGGCAAAGGAGTAGACCTTCATGAGAAAGAACCCCTTCATATCAAAGAATATACTAATGGTCATGGCTACAGAGATCACACTCAAGGTGTTGGTATCCCTTCAAAGTCAAAATCCAAATGTCCACCTTCCCCATCATCGCTTCCATCCATTCTAGGTCCCTATATCCCTCCATCTCCTATGCAACATCAGCAAAGGCACACATCTTGGAGAACCTTCCATCCATCCAAAAGAAGTCCATTTCATTCCTATCCATCCATGCATTCCTTTCCCCCTCCAAGCAATTTGGATGCCAAGTATAAAAGTCATAAGTCTAGAAATCCACATGTATTCAAGGATCAACATGTCCAATATAATCGACATGTCAAAACAAAGAACAATATGATCTATAAAGAAAAAAATATATCCAAAAGGCCACAAAGGCCCACTGAGAAAAATAAAGCAAAGTCAAAATATATATGGGTTCCTAAATCCCTTGTGCAAGCAATGCACTCCAAGGAACCACAAAAGCATAAAAAATCAAAAACCATGTGGATCCCTAAGCGGCTCCTTGAAGCACAAAAGCCTAAAGAAACAATCAAATTGGCATCCAAAATTGCTATTCCTCCATCCAAACCTCTCAAATTTGTTCCTCCATCGCCTTCTTCATCCATTTTGGGCCCTTACGTCCCAAAATCCATAGCTATTCCTCCATCCAAATCTCACAATCTGAGATCCATTTTTCCTCCATCAGTCCATCACCCCTCAAGGTGTGTGCCAATGTCGATCTTGCCAACATTTCCATCCACTGAAGCCCAATTCTTCCAATACCCTATCCATTATCCAATGCATATTTTCCATCCTTCCATCCCTCTGGTCCAATCCTTTACATAAATCCTTGCCTTAGTTTCATCTCTTTTTCCATGTCCTTATCCTACCAACGTCTTTGAGCATACTTTTAAAGGTCATGGTCCATTTTTTTTTTCAAGGCTACTATCTAAACAAAAAGACACTTGAGTCCTTCTTCCATCCCCTATCATGTGTCTATCTTCTATTGAAAAAGTCAAAATGCAAAGAAAAAAAAAATTGAAAAAAAAAAAAAAAAAGAAAAGAAAAAAAGTAAAGCAAAAATAATTCGTCCACTGGTGAAAACCTGGCAAACAGGCGCCTTGGGCAAGTACCATGATGAAAACCTGGCAAACAGGCATCATGTGTAATCTATGAACTTCTTGCACACCACACTTGGGGGCAGGTTTCCTCCTTCATATCCTATTGCCCTTCCATTATCCTATCGAACACCTGTCATTACCCTTTGTTATCCTATTGTCCCTCATGTCCAGTTTCCCTTTCCACCTTTGATCTTGACAAGGCTGAGGATCTTCATGAGCATCATGCATCTTGTTTGCAGCTTTTAGTCCATCATAGCTTTTGGTCTTTATCCATTTGCTTATTATAACCTTTCATCCATATTCCCTAGCTTATTGCAACTTTCTGCCACTATCCCTTATCCTATCCCGACCTTCAGTCCATGTCCCTTATCCATTCTTGGTCTTGCTTATCCTATCCATATCTTATCACTATCCATACACTCTTTTTCATTCCTTGATCTTGATCTGACATAAGGACGCAAAAATTTAAACATGTTTTCAAACACCTCTTGACATGTCCCTCATGCCATGTCCCTGCTTTACATTGTCCTATCCAGTCTCTTATCCCATCACGCAATAGCCCTTGAAAATTGCATCCGCATTGTCTCCATGATAAAAGGCCTTTGTCTTCCCTCTATCCACCAATATTTTAGCAAGCCTATTTATTCACTTGTCATATTCCTTGCCTTGCTAGACACTAGGGGCAAAATCCCTAAAAATTGAAAAATGTCCTGAAATAACCATAAAAAAAAATTGAAAAAATGTCCTGAAATAATCATTAAAAAAATTGAAAAATGTCCTGAAAAAAATAAAAAACAAAAAAATTGAATAATGTCCTGAAATAATCCAAAAAATTCAAATAAAAGTCCTGAAAAAAATGAACACAAAAAAATTTCAAAACATTAAAATCCAAAAAACAAGCATTTTGCAATAAATAATCCCTCATAGACAAATCACTGAGCATACATCCAACGACACGCAATTAAACACTGTGCTTTAATGAAATCACGCTTAAACAGATGAACTTTTCAATCAATTTAGACATTCAAACTGATCAGAATTGTCATATCAATCAACCTCAAAATCATTTGTCCTTGGCACACTATCATGAGTCTTATACAGGGTGTGGTATACTCGAAACCAGACTGTGTCCTGTCTTAGACGGGGTACCGCATGTCCTGAAACCAGATAGCATGATTGTCCTATCAACGCTTTCAACTTTTGACAATGAAGATCAAGATGTTTTGTTTGATTTGTTGGAATTTGTGCATTTTATCTTTTTAATTGATTTATCTTTGGCTTTGGTCATGTTCCTATGTTGCTCGATGATGTCACTGAGTGATTTAGAGTGACCGGGATGGTTCATGATCTCTTTCTTTTTTGTTGTGATTGTTGTTTGTCTGTGATGTGTCTGTCTTTTGCAAAAAGGATTGCGTTTCAGCTCTGGCCTTCAATGCCATGATGCTCTGCATCCGCTTTGCTACATTAAATAAAGGTTCTCACCTCCTTATGTGCATTTGTGAAAGCAAGTTTTTCTTCATCTCTAACTGTCCTCTATCTAATTTCTTCTTACTAACATTTCTTCCGTTAGTCTTGGCAGTCCATTTGATCCGTTTGAACCTCTTGTCTTTTGTCATTCTTATCGATCAATTGGCCTCTTCTCTACATGTTTCCGGCCAATTCCTTGAGGGGGCATGCATATGTCATTGTTATTGTCTGGGGCATTTTCATTATTATTCTTTGAAACAACGCTTAAAATCGCATTGTCTCAAAGAGGGGCAAAATGTAGACACCTAAAAATGGTCAACGCTTGCGAGATCATACTTTAACATTTGCGCATTGCCTCATTTTAGTTTTTTGCGTCGCATTAACATTTCTCCTATGTCACGCACTTGGTCTTTATCATTTGTGAGCATCGAGTCTTTCTTCTGCATTCTTCATCTGTCTCACTTTCGAATTTGGTCTTGTCGACAACAATCTTCAGTCATGATTTTGGTCGATCTTTGTCCTTGTCAATCTTGTCATATTGCGATCGATTCGTCATCGATCCTTGTCCTTTTCAATCATGTCAATTTGGTCAATTTGTCATTGATTTTTGTCAACCAATCTCAATCAAATCATTTATCAACACTGGTCATTTATCAATTCAAAATCATGATCAAATCGATATCAACTATCCTTTGTCAAGACCTAATTGTCATCCTTGCATTTCTAATTTATCTTCTAGGGTTTCATGATTTATTCATTTAACCTTGTTTGTCATTTTCTCTCCATTTTCCCTCTAGGTTAAATAATTTATTTATTTATCCTAAGTCTTCTCATCGCAATTAAATGTTCATTTAATTGGCTAATTATTCCTCTTTGTGAATTAATTAATAAATGACAAATTATTAATTAATATACCTAATTTCTAATTTCTATCAATTTCTTAATTCCTAAATTCTTAATTCTCTAATTTCCTAATTTTCTAAATTCCTAATTTCAAATTCCTCCTATTTCTCTCCTAAATTCATGGAAATGACATGTCAATTTGTCATAAATTTGTCATAATTGACAATCAATCAATTTTGACATAGAAGTTGTCATAATTTGTCATAAATTATCAATCAACAAATTTTGCATAGAAGGTGCATAATTTGTCATAATTGACATAATTGATTTGCAATTTCCATTTGAATTGAATCATGCTAATCTTGTCATCTCTCCAATTCCTCTATAAATTGGATGAATTTCTTCAATCAAAGGCCCTTGATTCAAAATTGGTAATCAGACTATCGAATTTCTAGTCAATCACATTTTCTAGTAGTCTTGATCAATAATCTTGTCTACTTTCTTTCAATTATGTGTGTGCTCTTGTAGGTGAGATCCACAACCAAACCATTTGAAGAGGAAAGAAGAACAATGGAGCCGCATGAAGGAGCATTCAAATCATACCTTTGGTTTGCTTAATTTCTAGTTTTGAATGTTTTTATTTCATGTCTCTATTGAGTGTTGTTTAGGATAGATCATTGCAATGAGCTTTTGTGATTGAGCTAATGATTAGTATGTTTATAATGTTTGTGATGATTTCCTATTTCCTATGCTACAATGATATTGAGAAGAAGCATGATAGTCCCAAGGCCCCCTGCTTTCTCTCTTTTCTACATATACACATTCAATCACTCTCTTTCTCACTCTCCTCTTTCGTTCATGGAGATCTCTATTGCAATAATAAGCCATAGAACATAAGCAATTATATTCAAAGATCTATTTACAACCTTGTTTCAATGAGCTACCATAGGTATGAGAAGAAAACAACTTCATGATACTCTTAAGGACATAAGAAGTACTCATATTATAGTTACTGATTGAAGGGCCAGTAGCAATGAATACAATCCATAACACTATCAAATAAAAGAAAAGACTATGTAAAATTTTGCTTAAAGATAGAGATCATGCAAGAAAGGAAAAGGATCATTTTAAGCACATAGTGGATAGAGCAGTATGAGAGGTCCTCTACAATTATGAGTGATAAAACCCTTGTGATCACAAACAACCCCAACCTACGGGCCCAAAAATTCCCATTGCTTTGAGCACAACCAACCAACTATCTCTCCCTTCAAGTGTTGTGCACAACACACTCAATCTTGTAGTTTTATGTCATTCAATAACCATGACTACAGTTCTTCCTTATGAAGCATCATTTAAACCATAGTTCAAAAAGAGCTTAATTAAAACTAGACAGTGCAGAATATTGTCTCATAACTGGACTCAACTGTAGTGTCATAAAATTGAGACCCTAGCAATTTAGAACTGCATTAGGGTCCTCACGCATGCGAACTTGAATCCTCTAGCTTGATTGGAGACTGGAGAGTGCTCGACTTGTGAAAACTGCTTCTTCCTTGGCCTCCACATCACTCTGTCCACACTCTACCCTAGAGTAGGACAGGGGTGTGGTGCCTCTGTCCTTGCCCTGTTTTGGGGCAGGACCTTTCTAGTGCAAGCACTGTGGGTTGTGTTGTGAGCGAGAAATCTCTCCGATGTCAACCCATGACAAAATTCAAATCCTTCAAACACGTATTTAAGAGGCATTCATCCTCTCATTTTCATAAGCTCAAGAAGTTGGATATGTTCAAGCATTCAAGCATTTAAGCATTTGTTTCCAGCATTGAGCATTCTCAAGTCTCCCTTCATGGCTAGGTGTTGCATTCAAGTCAAGGATTCAACCATTGAAGATGAGATCCCTTTCAACATTCAATTCCATACAAGCATTTCTATCAATATTGCTACTACTACTTCCCTTGAGGTGATTTACAATTAAATCTTTCATTTACATCTACTTGCAAGTACTTTCTTTCATTACTTGGTTAATTCCAAAATTGGGGTTTGACCTAAAGGTAAACTCCCAATCCCAATACCTTTTCCTCTCTTTTCTGTGTGTAGGTTGCAGGTGTGCAGCTATACTTTCATGATTCGGGCTTCATTTGCAAAGGCGGAAAAACCCTTTTCATTTCATGAATTTTTTAGAGGACCGTGTACATTCCCGCCACGGTCTGGGCAACTTTTCATCAAATTTGCAGGGCGACTTCGTCTCAACATTTTACTACCAAATCTAGGTGCACAGCTTCATCCCATATTCAGATCTCAAGTTTTAATCGATTCTTTGTCACTTTTGTACTACATAATTCAATCAATTTCAATTCTATTTCAAATCAGACAAAAAGGGAATAAGAGGATCAACATAACATCCTTAATTCATTCAGAATTCAATCTATCATCTTTGTGTGGAGATTGGATCTAGTGAATTACCCCTTATATCCCTAATGTAATGGTGAAAAGTTCTTGAAGTATAATCGATAGTGAAACTCTCATCTCTCTTTGAGGGAAAGGGTTAGTTTTCCTCTTGATCTATCACTCATCATTTTCCCACCATCACATCAACAAACAGAATAAATACACAAAATAAACTTAAATTGTCTCATGCTACATATTGTGTTGTGCACGATACACTTGATCTCATAGTTTGATGCCATTCAATAACCATGACTATATTTGTTCCTTATGAAGCATCATTTGGACCATAGTTCAAAAATAACTCAATTAAAATTAAATAGTGTGAAAAGTTGTCTCATATCTAGACTCAACAAAATACATAAATTATATAAATACACAAAATAAATTAAAATAATGCATGAGAAACATTAAGAATTGAAAATATTATCTTGCAAGCTAGGGAAATTATTGCAAGTTTTAAAGATATTATAATTCAACATGCCTTTAGAGAAAAAAATATGGTGGTGGATTGTCTGGCGAACCTAGGGGTTAATTCTGATTCCCAAATGATTTGGCACAGGGAAGATGTCAACATAAACATTAAAGAGCTCCTTAGAAGGGATAGATATATGGGAAGGGAAGGACCGCATAATCATGACAAAGCTTATGAATAATTCTTGCCTTGATGAAAAGGTAATTATTACCTGGCAGAGTGGCAGATCCCCAACCATTTCTTATAGTACGTCGCACGCTTTGTGGGTCACCCAGTTCAAAATTTTGAGCAACTACAAGAAAGGAGTGCTGAGTTTGCAGAGGAACAGAGATGATAATCTAAATTTGAAGATGGGAGGAGATTTAAGAAGGGAGGAACTTGATAATTCGTCAACATGGAAAGCGATGCCAAAGGTGTGGGCGAAACTGGAAAAAGGATCCCTCACAAGCTTTATGGAGAAGCTCGCAGATTATGATAAAGGTAGGGTAAATCTCACCGTTACCAAATTTTTTGAAAATTGGTGTAATGGTTCCTTTAAAATCTTTGGAGTTAAGTTCAAGCTGGATGCGTGCCTCATAGCTACTGTGACTGGCATGCCTCATACATGGCTTAATTTTTTTAGAGACCTCAAAGTCTCCAACAACGCGATTAATCTGTTCCCGCGGAAGGAAAAAGAGAGGAAAAGAATCGACAAAGCCACAAGAGGTTACTATGAAGCTGCTAGTATCAAGAAAATCTGGGGCTGGGTTTTGAACACTATAATGGAATATATCATGGTTGAGGGTCATTTCTCTAGGGCCCACACCTACCACTTCATTCTTTTAAACCATTTTAGACATGACAAAAAGGTCTCCCTGCCCTACTACCTTTTCAGGTCCCTTAATAAACATAGTAAGAATCCCTCTAGTCCGGTTCTCCATTGTGGGATTTTGCTAATCATCTATGAGCACTGCAAAACCCTTGCACTGCTGGAAAACAAGAGGTTATCCGCCTCCCCGAGGAAGAGAAAGATGGAGGGAGGCGATTCCGGCAAGGAGAAGGCGTCTTCTAGCAAAAAAAGAAAGAATGCCCCTAGGATGGAAACAAAGGAAATTGAAAAAGAAGGCAATGAAATGTAGATGGATGATTCTGATGGTGATGACAGCTGGAAAGATGAGGAGGTGGGTATCAAGGAGGAAAGCGGTGATTATGAGTCTGGCAATGAAAGCCCTATCCACAGCGAATGCCCTGGCAAGGACAATAGCCATCCTATGGAGGATGTGGATTACAAGGATGATGAGGATATTGATGCGAATTCCAAGAAGGAAAGGAACAAGGAACCTGAGAAGAATATGACTAAGGAAAGTTTAAGTGAGGACAAGGAAAATAACAGGTTATTCCTGGATAACCTCAAAAAACTTACCGAGGCGAGACTGGAATATGACAGATGGACCTATGATCTCTTGAAGAACCTAGAAAAAAAGGGGAAAAACATGGATGAGATGAAGGAGGATGACAAAGAGCAAATAAAATGGAAGCAAGATATGGAGGAGAAGGTTAAATCGCTAGAAGAAGGGAGAGAGGCCATGAAAAATTTGACGGGTATTATCTCGAATATCCTGTCAGCTGTCACTAAAAATTTAGAGGATATTGCCAAGGTCTTCAATCATACCAGCTCTCCTAAGCCAGTAGTGGAACTTGACATGGATGATGAGACCATCTAGATTGGCAGTGGTGGTGCTACTCCTATTGGTGGTGCTGCCAAGAGGACTAGGGTGAGTGTCAAGAAAGTTGTGGCTGCTTCTGCTATGGATCTCCCAAATCTCAGGGATAACATTGAAGAACTGCATGGGATTAGCAACACCTTGGATAATGCCCTGAAAAAAATCAATTAGTTTATCTTCTTGGGTCTGACCGATTTTGCTGGCTTTGAGGGGCTTTTGCTGGTTTTCTTTGGTTTTCTACTGGCTTTTCGTTGGCCTGTTCCTTTTTGTTTCTTGTTGCTTTTTCTGTTAAGCTTGCAATGTAAAGGGTTTCGGGGCCCCTTCAAAACATGTTTTTACCTTAATCAAAAACATTAAGAATGAATCCATAGAGAACATGTCCATTTTAATCATAGTAGCAATACTTAGAATTATGATTGGTGTATAAAACTGGAGGTGCTAATCATAGTTTAAAAACTCATCACTTGGCAAAACTCAATAGACCCAAAATTGAATTGGACTAGGAAACTAGGTATAGACTTGCAAAAATTTGACAAAACTTTTGAAAATTATAATACACATAAATTTGTAAAATAATCTTTAAAAATATGCAGAAAACTGATTTGATAGAAGTTGTAAGTAAATTTAAAAAAAACAAGTTCAATGCACATAATAGAGTCATATGATTATAAATTACAAATCAATATTAGTATTTTTGCAAGCTTCATTTGTGGAAAACATGAGCCCAAAACAAAATTTATATATATTTTTTCATATCTAGAGTAGGATATTGGAGGTAGTAGCCCCCATATGGGATCAAAGGGCAATGCCCCTCATGGGAGTTTGGAGGCAAGTTTTTCGCACTGACTTGTGAGTTTTGGTAAGTATTTGGGTGAGTATTTTTCTAAGAAATTTCCCAAAACTTGCTAGCAAGTTTAATCACAAGTTACTTAAGAAGGGGTTTAACCTAAGCAATCAAAAGCATTTATGATGTGTAACATTGATGAGAAGGCAAAACTAAAGTTTGGTACCTGGATAGTGGATTCAACAAGCACATGAATGGAAATGAAAACATATTTTCTGCCATTGATAAGAATTTCTATTTTGAGATTAAAATGGGGAACGATAAAATTACTTCAATTGTGAGAAGGGGTTTGTTATGATTTGCAGCAAGCATGGAAACAAAAGAAAAATAGAGAATGTTTATTATGCCCCATGAACAAAACATAATCTCTTGAGTATTGGAAAGCTAGCCTAAGAAGGCTACAAACTGTTGATGAAAAATGAAGAGTGCACCATCTTCAACAAAAATGGGAGCAAGAACAAGATTACAACAATCCAAATGACAAATATCAAATTTCCATACCTTATTCCTATTCACAAATGGGCTTAAAACTTGTCATTAATAACTATAAAATAGATATATACCATTTGAGAGAGACAAAATAAAATAACCAAAAAGTGTATCAATGCATTTCCCCCATGCATGAACCACATATGGTTCATGAGAATTAACAAAGGCAATGACTATAAATACAATGTAAGAAATTGGTTTGCATTTCAAACCTTTAAATATCTGCAGTTGTCCATAAGCAAGTTTCATCTGTTAAATTGCTTGTAAAATATTTGGCAGTTTTGAACACAATTAGTTCATATTCAATCTTACATTCTTAAGAGACAACGTATTATTTTAAGGAAGAAATTATTTTGGTCATTATTCTCCTCCTTGCCCAATAGTTTGCCTTTTGCAAGATTACAAATAACTTTCAAAATAAAATGAGTTCAGGTAACCATAATCTTATGGGTTGGATGTAAAATTAATTTGACCCACTTAGCATCAACATAGAATAATATTTTAACTATAAAATGCACTGGCCATCCAAAAATGTAGAAGCGTTTTTTAGTTACACCCCTTCAAGTAGAAGTTAGTGGAATCCAACAAAAGTAAATTTTCTACAAAATAAAGTGATAATCCCTTGGCAACTGTATGAGGGTAGGGCTCTGCACATAAACATTACATATTGGACATTAAAAAAACACAATTTTAATTTTCATTACTTTCAAAAGAAGAGAAAATTGTATGAAATGTGAGCTTTAAATGTGAGAAAGTTATAATAGCACTCAACTATAAGATCAATGCTTCTTAATGTAACATATTTTTTTAGTTGGCATATCATATCAACAAAGATCAATGAGCTCTCTAATGTCTAAATTTTTTTTCTTAAACTACCCTCTAATGTAATAGTGAGGCAAAAGATGTAGTTCTTCATTGAATAATCCAAAAGAGGATAGTGGCAGTTCTCATTGAAAATGATACTTAGTATGAATTCACTCATTGAAAATGAGGACATTGGTTGTTCTCATTTTTGAGGGATGGAATTGTAACATTACTATAGACACACTCACCAAGAATCTTGCATACCTAGGTAACATTTAGAAAAAAAATAGGTCATTTTCAAATTTGGTAGCAAATTGCATGAGTTCGAAAATTTCTTAAGAGCAGAGTTAGGACTATCAATATTTGGGGAGTTAAAATTAAAAAAATTTAAAATCTATTTGTAAGGGAGATAGACCTAGGAATCTAGTCTCCAATGTAATTTTAATCACCTAAATCGGGTACCAAATGAAAAAGTTATGACCAAATTATTAATTGTTGGTCATAAAATCTGCATCATGACAAACCCACATCTTGATTGTTCATAAGTAGATCTAGCATATCAAATCATTAGATAGTAAAAACTTGTTTCTAAGAGAGATAGGCCTTCAAGTCTAGTTTAAAACACAACTTTAATCACTTCATTTGGAGGTCATATGAAAACATTATGCCACATTTAGTAACCACATGACTTAAAACTAGCATATTTGAACTCTACCTTCTAGGTTTGTTCATCTACATTTTTAAGATATCAAATATAGGTATCTTTAAAACCCATTTGTACTAGATATATTCCTATGAATCCACTCTAATCTAGATTTTTAATTACTCAAATCAGACATCAAACAAAGAAGTTATTAGCAAAATATCATTGGGCGGTTTAGATGACCATCACTTCTCGACAAGAAAAAGTGCATCTTGTTTTATTCATCTTCCATGGATTTATTTTATTTGAACTACTTGTTATGCTTTTTTTTTCAAATTTGAAATTCCCACTAAAAGAGGCATGAAACTAAATATATCTTGCTGCTAGTAGCCCCAAACCTTCATTGATAGGTATCCAAACTTTATGGGATGTTTGATTGCTCTTTAACTACTGTGTTTGTCCCAAAATTACTCATTTTGTAATCTCCAATTAGTGTCATTTCAAAATTTAAATTTCAAAACAACTCCACCTTGAATTGGTGGTGTCCTTATCCAAGTCTTTATTCAATTCTTATCACTGCCACTAATTCTCTTGATTGTCTCCATCCTATGAGATAACTGTCATATATCATTGTCTTGCCTCTCATCTTGTATTGATGTTCTTCATTAGATAACAAGAGCCTCTTATCACTTATGCTTCATGATTGCTTGTAAGACATTGTCATTACATTATATGACTGTAAACTCTTTTCCAACCACTTCTTCTATGATGACATCATGACATGATTGTCATTGTTGACCCCGCTTCTGAGACATGATTTTTATCTTGGGATTGTGTTTCTATCATCTATTGTTAGCCTCGTCTTCTCTTCTTTGAAGCCCTTTTCTGATTGTTTCTTCTGTGACCTATAGACTTTCATTACCTTCAACTACTACTCCTATATGACATTGCATTTTTACATCATTTGGCTACTCACTGTGTTCATCTAGTTGTGATTGTACTTGTCACTGACTGTTATAAGAATGGTCTCTTTGACAATGATGTATCCTATACTGTTAATCACCCTGGGTCCTCTTTGATAGGTATGCCTCTAGCAAGTCTCCTAAGCACCTCGTGACAACTTTTAGGTCTATTACAATCTTGAATGTATTGGTTGTTACAACGTAATTGTGGATTGCATTAGCTACTTTTTTATTGTTCTCTATGATTCTTCATGATAGTCCTCATGACTTCTCTTTCACTATGTTCATCCATTGTTTGAGGTCTCTTAAATGTCCTTGTGAACCTATTTGGAAATTATTTCTTGAGTGAGTGTTTGAGATACTATTATGATTGCGATTTCTTTGTTTTGATAATGAAAACTGCTATTTCACTATTATTTAGCCATGAAATGACTGTTATATATCAATATGATTGTTGCAAACCCTTTAAAATGGATATGTCTACCCCTTGATCTTTATTGCAACAAAACAATCAGTACCTCTTTTGTTCTATTGACTTTTTTGTCTCATACAAATAGCCTTTTTACCTTATAACTATTACGAGACAGTGGCAATTTTTTCCTTCATCAAACTTGCTTGTAGGCCACTATTTTTAATATATTCTTTTATTGTTCTTTTTCTTCATCATAGTCCTTATACCTCTACCTTGTGACAGTGAACAAATCACTATTATTGATCTTTGTCCCTTGAGTTGTATGTTGTCTTTTGTTTTGGATATATCATTATTTTTATCCACTACCTTGGCACTACTTTGTTACATGTCATCTCAATGCTCTTAAATATTGATCACTGCTTCAGATATTTTTTGATCCATGTCTCTTCATTTGTTATCATAGATTTGTTGCTGCACTTGAATCTCTGATCTCATTGCTTTATGAAGACTAAAGACTAAAACTTATCTTGCCATTGATTATCGCTGTTTGAACATTCTCTCTAGGTTATTGTATAATGGAACACTAAGACAATGGGTATCACTACTTGATTGCATTCTCATTGAAGTATAAGGTCTTTGCCATTGGTGGTCATATTTGTTGTCATGATGGGTAGCACTTCCATGGCTACAACAAACCTTTGATTTGACTGCTAATTCACTGTCGTGTTCTGCCCTTAGGATTTTATCATATTCTCTTTTAATAATCTTTAATCTCCTCAAACTTATACTATCCTCTTGTAACCTGATGATAGTCCTATGACATGCCTTTGTTGATCAAGAGTTGTCTTGATGTGATGTTACAAACTTCTGTTGAATAATGATTACATTAAGCATTTGAGGATGCATTGAAAAATCTCTACACTATCATTAAGGGCCGCAAACTTTCATTAATTACTTGTAATGCCTTGTCCTTTGACTAAGACAACTTTTCCATGTCAAACTTCGTACTGTCAAAAATTTCATATCTTTAGGACTACACTTTCCATGTGCTATTCATGAATGCTCTTTGTTATTGTCCTTAATTGACTGTTTAATCCTTCTAATTATTATCTTATTGTTAATGAACATAAGGAAAACATTGTTTCTTATACTAATCATTGGATCTCCCTTTCACTCTTATATTTGAAACAATGGTGGTGTTAATGAAGAACAACCATAAGACTTGGAAGGAAGCATGAAAGAAGACACAAAAATTCAAATAACAACTGTTATTCATTCAACCGTAGTCCCTATAACTTCTAAGATAGTCATTATAACTTTCTAATAAGCCATGACATCTTTGAAAAGTATAGATTATAACTCCAAAGATATCAAACTTTTCTTCAAAAGCAAATATCTATCTTTTATGAACAAAGAAATACCTTTCTAGATCAATGAATGAACTTGAAGAGACAACAATAAATATTTGAAAGGAAACAAGAGGAAAACCATAATATCTGAAGATCAACCACGTATCTTAAAACCCTAGGATTCGAAACCCTACCTCATCTCTGTGAAAACTTCGTGTCATTGCCTCAAATATTGCCAGTAATTCCTCAAAATCTTCCTTTCATTATGAAAATGTGCTTCTTCTTAACTGCTTCTACCGGTTCAAGTTCACGAATCTTGCATTTTCCCCTCCATTCCTCTCCATTCGCCTCTTGGACTCACTGTTCTCCCTTTCTGGCGGTCATTATGAATCATTTCTTGAAACTAGGGTTTCCTTTAGAGTTCTGAACAAAATAGAAGTCTAAAACTCCCTCCTACGTGACTTTTATTTCATTCTCTTGCTTTTTGGAGAAAAATTCTTCTTTGAAAGAAATAAAACCATAATGGAGCACATTTGTCACCTTTTGGATAAACAATGAAAACCCCCTTTAGACAAATTAAATGCAAACTTTATATTTTAAAAAGGAGATAAAGCTCTATAACAATTTTTTTTTGCCTTACCTAAGAACCTTAAAACTTAGATTGAAATCTTTTAATGCAATTTAGACCAAAGGGGTAAATTGGATTACAATACCTATAGCTTAATGTGAATTTAAAACAACTTGGTTGGGGGGAAAGATAATTAAAGTTTAAACTATTTTTATTGGAGATAGCTAAAATGTAATTTTAAGACAAGAGTTTTAACAAAAAGAAATATATTTTTTACCTTCTTACCTTTGAACTTAAAGTATTAAAGAAACCACAAGCAATTAAATTTTATAATTTTGTCTACTGACCCTAGGTGGATTAAATGGAACCAAATAGTTAAATATTTATAAGAAACTAGAAAATGAAGATAGGAGTAATAGTCATTTATTTAGTCATTTTTATTTTTGTGACTAATAGTATTTTTGTGTGACTAATTCTTTAGTTGTGTTTTTTACCTGACATCAAATTAGTCATTTATAATTGTGTTGCAAAAAAAGTAGAATCTAGTCATATTTAGTTGTCCTAACTAAAAGTTTTAGTTACATAGTCATTTATTTGCCAAATTCTACTAGTGTATGTAGACACCTTTCGAGATTTGTGGTGAGCTTGCGAGCTCCATTTTGACACAAAGACTCAAACTATGTATTTTGACATATTTATGATATATATGAGATGTGGTTTCTATAGGAGATTATTGGACATGTTGTTCTATATGAAATGTTATTTTTATGCTTATGATAATGTGTATGCATTATGCTATTTTTCTTTTGAATGATGCTGATGCTTACATGATATATTATGGTAATGATATGCAATGGGACTAACATATGTATGTAGGATGAGATGGAACATGAATGATTATGATATGCATGTGGACTAACATGATATGAATTCAAAATGCTTATCCTTTTGGGTGTCAGAGTACAAAAACATTGGGATCAAAAGGACTTGACCAAATGAATGTTAACAGAGGTTAAATGGAGAAAATTTAGAAGAAAGACAAAATTTAAACAGAGAAAAGATTAGTAGTGACGAATCTTTTCTTTCATAAGTGCACCTTTAGAAACATGGAGCTTTATTTAATATGAAAAAATGGATACATCATGTCATGACATATGAGGTCAGAGCAATTATGTGATCCTTTTGTAGAAAAACATATATATTGCAAACAAGGAATGTTACAATCCATTTTGAAATGTTGGGTGTGTATGTCAAGGGTCGAGGTATGTGTGATAGTCACATTATGATTGTACCAACATAGACACCCAAGTCATACCTATTTTAGAGCGTCATGAAAACATTCCACAAAAAGAAGACAAAACAAAAATCTCATGAACCATCCCGATTGCTCTAATCACTTGTGGATATCCTCAAGTAGAATAGGAACATGATCAAAGATAAATCAAGGAATTCCTTAATAGGACTCACTAGACCAAGCGAGCCAACAACCATTCTGATCTTATTGTCAAAGTTTTGATAGTTTGTGTTTGATGGGACAATCATGATGTCTGGTTTCAGGAATGATGTATCTCGTATAAGATGAACACAATCTAGTTTTGAGTATACCACACCCTATATAAGATAGATGATACTTGGATAGGGCTAGTTGATAGGTTGATTGATATGACAAGTTGATTTATTTGATTATTGCTTTGATTGATAGTTTGTTTGTTGATGTGTGATTTGATAAGCGTAGCGTTTTATGGGTTTTCTATCTGTGTCTTCTCAAATGTCTTTCTATTGCAAAGACAGTTTGTTGATGGATAGGAAATGATAATTGCGTTTGGAATTTTTGGTTGTTTTGAAATTTTTAGGGTTTTGTGGTTATTTATTTTTTTGGATATTTTTCATGATGTTTTATGAATTTAATATTTTTTAAGACATTTTATGATTTTAAAGTATTTTTCAGGATATTTTACAATTTTTTAGGGATTTTTCCAAGACATTATATAATTTTTAGGGATTTTTTCAAGACATTTTGCAATTTTAAAGGATTTTTAGGATATTTTGCAATTTTTAGGGATTTTTTCAGGACATTACTATTTACATGTGTTGTGTTAGCACCAAATTAGATTTCGTAAAAGAGCATCAAAGCTCAGAATAATTTTTTAAACCAAATCTGGCAGGTACATTCTTTCTATTTGTTGACATGTTATCTCGGTCATCGACAAAATAAGTTATGATTTGAAGGGGCTAACATCATTAAAAAACTGGCCCCTAATTCCTTACTTACATGGTCCAACTGGTAATGTGCCAAAAGGTCAACATCTTTTAAAAAGGGGAATGATTAAGTTTTGAAAATATTATGGCATGGAGATGCCTTGAGAAGGAACTTGGTGCTTAGCCAAGGCTTGGCTTTTCCTCAGCTTAACTGAGCCCCAAGGTTGTTCCACGTGGACTGGGGGCTCGATCCTTGGTGAGTTTCTCTTTTAATCTAGACGAGTGCCGAGAAGGGTAATTTGTTGAAGCTTTGATGTGAGACCACTCGAGACTAAATGAGGGCATTTTCCTGACTTCAACGAGCTCCGAGTAAAAAGAAGATGTGTGTTGTGCAACGGTTATCCGAATGTTTGAATTGTCAAGCTCGACACTCGACAAGGAAAATGAAAGAATTTTAGTGAGTCCCGAGTAGAGGGAAAGCTCCTCACAATTTGAATAGTTGTCATACAAGCTAGTGTCCAGTCAAATGTAGACTCGATAATCAAAAAGGAAGGTTGGCACGAGTGAAATGGAAGATAGGAAACTTTGAGGCTTGGGCCTTGTGATGTAAGGAAAATTAAATTATGGCAAAAGGTGCCTATTTAGAGTAAAACTTGAGACGAGTGACTAAAAATTATGTGTTAGCTTCAAACATAGGGATTTCAAAGTGGCAACAAATCAAATTGCATGAGTATGAGTGGTTAAAACTTTCTAAATTGGTGGTTGGGAAATGTGAGAGGATTTTTAAAGCATAAAACCAAAAATAGTTTGCATCTGTGAATAACTCAGAACAAACTATTTTTAGAACTCTCGAGTGTTCTTATAAATTTAACAGTCTACATTCTAACTAGTAGAAATTATTATGTAGAGTTGTTTGAGAATAATTTTAGAGATGAGGAGAGCATCTCTTGAACAATACCATGTGTTCTTTATGTACAAATTTTGTGATATAGGGTGGAGAATGTTCCATTGAGCCATTTTATAACCAGGGGGGTTTTGAAAATTTGTTGGATAACAGGGGGGGGGTCTTGAAAGGCTTTTTTAGTTGCAAGGAACCTTTCAAGGGTTACCCAGTTCTTCCCCTTCACCACCAAATGACAATGAGGAAGTAGAAGAGGGGGCAAGAGAGATAAGAGCATGAGGTGGATGGTTCAGATGCAACATTGTTATGATTCTAAGAGATCATGGAAGCTGCGAACCCTCTTTTGATTAGAATGCTACTCTCTGAGCTCTTCTTTCCACTTGAATGGCTTCCAGTCTAGATGTATGAGCTTCTCATCTAGTTTTGGGGATGCTTCGCTTCTTTCAATGTGGAACTCCTCTTCAAGGGTGTAGAGTTCCTCTTCTAGTTGGAATGGTGTGAATCATGCCTCCATCGAGACATCTGCAATGTGATGGTGGTACAACTCAAAACGGTTTATTCACAACAACAAATATTATTCGCCATAATAGTTTTGGATGCACATGATCTTTTTGTCTTGTTTAAACTGATAAAAATTCCCTTTCTCCTTGTATGGTTGAATGATGTGTCAAAAGGGAGGATAGCCAAATGTAAACGACCTATAGCTTGTGCGTTCCTTGTTTTCTATAAAAGGAATATTAGGGCTGTAATTAAGGGTTCTGATATTTTTGCATCTTCAGGGGTAATCATAATTAATT
This sequence comes from Cryptomeria japonica, assembly GCF_030272615.1. NCBI lineage: Eukaryota > Viridiplantae > Streptophyta > Pinopsida > Cupressales > Cupressaceae > Cryptomeria > Cryptomeria japonica. The sequence goes on from NC_081409.1 coordinate 460,976,921, forward strand.
GTTGATTTAGGGTTCTAGAGTAGCACTGCTGAGAAAAGAGATAGTACTCATATAGAGAAAAGAGATAGTACTCATACACTGTAAAAATCAATTAGTAATGAAATAATATTTCCAGTTATTACATATTCCGTCTCCTGTGTATTTTTTTGAATTCATTTAGGCTAATATATTAAGGATGTATTGATTTACCGTGGTATTTTCTACCATTTTTTAATTTTTCTTATGGGTATCCTTCAAGGAAGAAATTAAATAATGTTTGCAAGTTGTAGTAAATTTATAGAAGGTTTACAGGATTAACAAGAATGGGGCTATAATAGATTAATAGAATCATGTTTTCTAAGAGATTATGGAAGCTGCGAACCCTCTTTTGATTAGAATACTACTCTCTGAGCTCTTCTTTCCACTTGAATGGCTTCCAGTCTAGATGTATGAACTCCTCAACTAGTTTTGGGGATGCTCCACTTCTTTCATTGTGGAACTCCTCTTCAAGGGTGTAGAGTTCCTCTTCTAGTTGGAATGGTGTGAATCATGCCTCCATCGAGACATCTGCAATGTGATGGTGGTACAACTCAAAACGGTTTATTCACAACAACAAATATTCTTCACCATAATAGTTTTGGATGTGCATGCTCTTTTTGTCTTGTTTATACTGATAAAAATTCCCTTTCTCCTTGTATGGTTGAATGATGTGTCAAAAGGGAGGATAGCCAAATGTAAATGACCTATAGCTTGTGCATTCCTTGTTTTCTATAAAAGGAATACTAGGGCTGTAATTAAGGGTTTTGATATTTTTGCATCTTCAGGGGTAATCATAATTATTTGTTGATTTAGGGTTCTAGAGTAGCACTGCTGAGAAAAGAGACAGTACTCATATAGAGAAAAGAGACAGTACTCATACACTATAAAAATCAATTAGTAATGAAATAATATTTCCAGTTATTACATATTCTGTCTCCTGTGTATTTTTTTTTGAATTCGTTTAGGCTAATATATTAAGGATGTATTGATTTACTGTGGTATTTTCTACCATTTTTTAATTTTTCTTATGGGTATCCTTCAAGGAAGAAATTAAATAATGTTTGCAAGTTGCAGTAAATTTATAGAAGGTTTACAAGATTAACAAGAATGGGGCTGTAATGGATTAATAGAATCATGTTAATTTTAGGCATTAACATAATGCAGGTTCCCTAATTTGAATTGTTTTACAAGCATGGGTGTGTTTTCATTTTTTTTGATATGACTCTGTTCCCAAAGGTAGGCACTAGACTGTCGTTTATCCCAGAGATACCTCAAGATCTTTTCAATTAATCAAAATCCTTTTTCTTCCTCCTTCCTCTCTCAATAAGAAAGGGGTTATGTTTTAAACACGTGCTTGATGTTCCCTTTCATCCATCAGCACTTCATATGTCAATTTCTCAGTCAAATTTAGTGGTAACGGGATTAGGGATATATGTAAGTTATATACATAAAGGATCCCCTGCATTATTGAGAAATATTTACCATACTGTTAAATTATGAAGACACAAAGCATTGGATATAATTAAATGTTTTTATCTTGAATGGGAATACCCTCCTGAGTTAGGTAGAGCTCAAAGTGAAGAAGTCTTGGAAAAATCTTTGTCTCTGTTGTATTTTCTTGTCTTCAATCTGTTGATAATGCAGGTTATGCATTCTAGGTTTCCAATCCCACATCCTAGAGGCTTTAATTTCCCTTAGGACTGGAGGTAGAAAGAAAAATAGCCAACATGTTATTGTGTGAGCTTGCAACGAGGAAGAATCCATCGATTGATCATGGTAAAAGAGTTGCTCCCAATCCGTGAAACTATATACAATGGCCAAAATGAACACATATCCAAGACTGGTTTGTGCTAAGGAAAGACAATGAATGATGACCAGTTTTAGGCCAGAAAGGATAAAAGGGCTTTGATGGAAAATCTATCATGGATGTGAATAGGATTCAGATAGAGTGACAATAGATAATAGAGCGATAACTTGCTAAACGTGGTGCCTGTTTGCCAAGTTTTCACCATAGTACTTACCCAAAGCACTTGATTTCTAGGTTTTCACTAATGGGCGAATGATTTCTCTTTACTATTTTCGTCTCTTTTTTCAAGATCATATGTTCTCAAGTATAATACTTGGAGAGGTACAAGCTATTTATAGGTTCAGATAATGGTTCTCCTTCTGATGTTGCCAGTTGATATGTTGTAGTTCCGTAGGTTGCAGTAACTACATAGGGACCTAGCCAATTAGGTTCAAATTTGCCTGGCTTTTATCTTTCTTGTTGATTCTTTGGATTCATCTTGAGGACCAAGTCTCCAACTTCAAAGTGCCTACCTTTGAATTTCTTGTTATAGTTCCTCTGGAGATGATTTTGATATGCTTGTAGATGAACTAGAGCGACTTGGCATCATTCATCTAATGTTTCTAGCTCATGCAATCTAGATACTATATATTAATCATCATCAATGATATGGTATAAGGAGACTCTCAACGAGGGGATGCCGATCTCAATAGGAAGTATGGCTTTAGTACCATAGACTAGAGAATAAGTGGTAGCACCTATAGGTGTGTGGAGGCTAGTTCAGTAAGCCCATAAGGCAAGATTAAGCTGTACATGCCAATCGTGGCTAGAGTCATTAATAGTCTTCTTGATAATTTTTATGATGGTTTTGTTAGATTCCTTAGCTTGAACATTAGTCTACGGATAGTGTAGTACCCCTCCTCATTCAGACTCTTTTTGTATGTTTTGATTGACTTCAGTGGAACATTATTGTATATTGATTCAAATTTTATGTGATGTTATTTCATGCTTTATCTGGATTTATGGTGTATGATTTTATGCAGTATCTCAGTACTTATGATTAATGTTATTTTTATGGATCATTATCATGGATTGACACTCTTACCCTATATGTGCGATGCGTTATTTATGTGTTGCATGGTTTCATGTGTATGGGATGCGAGGAGATGATTTTCCTTCACTCACTCCGGTGAGACAGGGAACATCACGACTCTCCTTCATCGGTGTGTGTACCATATATATATATATTTGTCTATATGCACATGTGCTTCTTTGGTGCAGGAAATTGCAGGTACATGTACTGGGTAGGTACGAGGTGTCGACTCCACCTGGTTTCACAGGTCTGAGCGTGCCTTATATGTCCGATGGGATTGGAGGAGATAGTTGTTGGACCCTAACTTGACCCGCAGTTACACTCATGTGAGTGTTGTCAGTCGGTTGTCTTTCCCATCTGGCTGGTATGTGAGTCACAGTGCTTTGGTTTGGTCATTTGTGAGTCATCATTTGATCATTCTTCATTTTGCATGCTTTCATTCATCTGTATGGTTATTTAATTGAATGGATGATGCTATCTTATGTTGGCGTAATTAGTTAATTATTATGCTATGAGATTAGTGATTTAATTAAATTAATGATTTGCTAGATTAAAAGGTTAAATGACTTATTTCATTGTGTAAAGTGCATTAATATATTCTGTGGAAGGAATTAAATAATTGCCTAGCCATTTAAATGATAAATGATTATGTTGAAAGAAAGTATTTTGGAAAATAGGAAATAAAATAAAAAGCTTTTCTTTTTACCCTTCCATTTAACTTTTTTATTTTAATTGTTGGAAAAGAATTGTTTTTGGATAAAGTTAAATTTGATTGTTTTTACTTTAAAATATTTAAATCTAATTGGATGGAAAAACTTTCAACCTAGAAAGTTTAGGTTGAAATATATTTTTCCATATATGCTTGGAAATTCACGGGAAGAGGGGGCAAGAATTTCTGGAGAGAAATTTGGTAAATCATTCTGGAAGAAGGAGCTAGAATTCAATTTGGGTTGCAAGGATTGGGATTCTTCCATCATTTTGCTTGCTAGTTTGCTTCAAGGTTGGATAATCTCTTCTTGTTTTAAATTTAAATTTGAATTTTTTAGTTTTCTTCCTGGTGTGTTCAAATTATGCAAATCTCCTTGTAAATTTTTGTGGAATGATTGGAATGGAAGAAAGAATGTCTGTGATTGTTGATTTTGTGAATCTCAAATCATATGTTGGCTTATAGGAAAGAAATGGTTCATTTCTCTATTTGTTGTATGTTGTGTTTTTGAAATCAACTTCTCAGACTGCTCTTCTATTTGGAATAGAATGAATTGGATTTAATTTGTTGTGTGCTTCCTATTATCTTGTTGCCCAAGATTTGGAGTTATTGTGTGATTGTATTTCACCATTTACCATATTGGTAAATATCCATTTGAATTGGATCTTGGCACTGTGTGTGTGCCCGCGAAATGATCCGGAAATGAATCATTTTTATGTTTAAACATTTAGTATTTTGTGATTTTTAAATGCTTAAGGAAAGAATTTTTATCATTTTGGACTTTACCTTACCCCGTGGTGGGCTAGTCCCACCACATGGGTCGGTAGTGTCTACTGCCCATAGGTAGTAGTACTACCGGTCGGCAATACTGCTACGCAGTAGCAGTACTACCGATCGGTAGGACTGCTACTAGCAGTGCTATCGGTCGATAGCGGCTACTACCGGTGGTAGTAGCACTGTCGGTCGATAGGAATACTACCGGTCGATAGGATTGCTACCGGTCGGCAATAGCGCTACCGCTCGGTAGGCCTACTACCGGTCGACAACAATACTATCGACAGGTAGTGTCCGTGGCCTCGACAACGACACTGCTGCGGGTTGGTCTCGACCCCCGCGTAACCTTGTACCCTTAGCGGTACAAATTCCTTTGAGAAATGAAGTTAATTTTTATAAAATGAAATATATTTTAAAGTGGTTTTAGTGTTAAATGAAAATGGTGATTTTTTTCATGTGATTTTTTTAATATAATTTAATAAATTTATCAATGGAAATCAAGGCATGAATTAGTAATACAAATTGGCTAATTTGGATATATTCTGGAAATGAATTAAATGCTTGTTAGGAATTCATGTTTTTATTTGGTTGAGTATTTGATGTGAATTTTATCCTTGATGGAATATTGATTTGGAAATTGAATAGACGTGAATGGTAAAAGAGTGTTTTATTTAATTTTCAATCAATGATGTTGCAAGTGCTTATGATGCTGATTTTCTCAAAGATTGTCTGAGTGTGGACTTAGTGAAATTAGTTTTCCTTGCAAGAGTTATATTTTGTTATTTTTGGTTTGTGGTTCAGTCATCCTGTGGTGGCGAATTTGGTACCTTTGACCAAGTGATATATGATGACTTTGTTGTCTTAACCATGTAGTGTCTTTGCCTTATGGTTAACCAAGAGTTAATATGTCATTGTTTTGACCACTTATTTTGGATAGTGGTGTTATGGCTATCTGTGTCACCATAGGGTCCTCGTGGAGTGACCATGTTTGTTTAGTGTCCTTTGAGAGAGTGGCTTTCTAATGGGGGCTACGCTCAAAGTGGTAGGCAGGATGACCCTTCGAAAGTAAGATAATAAGTGATAATCTAATTTATTGATTAGGTGGGTAGTCTTAAACATTAATAAAGATATTGTACCTCACGCATAGGTGAGTTCTTGTATTGAGGCTCATAATGTAGCAAGAAGGCCTAGAATGGCAAACCAACCACCTTGTCTTCATGAAAGGCTGGTAGGGTCCGCATGAGACTTAGTTGGAACTGGAGGTTTAGGAGAGTTTACTAGGACAGTGAGCCGAGACTTATGGAGGTTGTACCATGGTATCCATCTTAAGCTTTGCGACGACACTCTCTCTTTAGGTTCACTTGTGTATTTGTGATGTCGAGTCACTTGTGTAGTTGTGATGTTGAGTCACCTGGATTATTGTGGAGTCTCTTGTGTTGTCATGGAGTCATGTTGTTTTGTCGACCATGTCATGCTTTTGCTTACTTGAGGGTCCTCAGCTATCTCCTAGCACGGTGGGGTGATTCCATTTTGGGGAATTACATGGTCGGGTGGTAGTGCCACTTCGCATCAGATGTTCTGATTTGTACCTTCATGCGAGGATTGGCTTCACAGGTGTTCTTGTAGTTTGTGGCTCATGCTTCATCTCATGTTTGGGAGATTATTATTATTTGGAGACCCTTGTGGTCATTGTATCATGATCTTATGTAACCTTGCATTTGGTTAAGTTGTATCTTTATATGTATATTGAGAAGCCATGTATTGGCCGAGCAATGTAATCCTAAGATTGGGATGTTATTTATTTGTTTCCTTTATGTTATGTGTACATGCTTATTGAAGATAAATTATATTGTATCCTTTCAATCTTTCAATGGTGTAATCTGATATTGCATATAGCTTCTTGTGATCATTGAGTTAATGATGAATTATTGGATTAACCTTAATTATGGAATTTATCTTTTGGTGTTAATTCTTCGTTGGTAACCCTTAAGGAATCTTGGTGCAAGTCTTCTGCTTGTGTTATCGTGCATGTTGTGTGTTATGCACTTATTATGTTTATACTTAAAAAAAAAAATTGTTTCACCCTTGTTGTGGGTTTTCCTTCGGGGTTCCTGGCAGGGCATTACAAATAGTAAGGAGAGGAATAGTCATGTTGGATATGAAACTTCTCACAGAGTTCCCTAACATGTTGGTTTTTGAAGGGATGATCATTATTAGTGGAAATGGCCAAAGGGACTCCATATTGGCATATGATGTAATTTACAATAAACTTAGAAATCCATGTGTCGATAATGTAGGTCATAGAAATGGCTTCAATCCATTTGATGAATTATTTTATGGTAGTGACAATGAATTTATGACCATTGGCAGAGGTAGGGTGAATCTCACCTATGAGGTCAAGTCCCAACTGATAGAAGGGCCAATGAGATATGACATGATGAGATCTTGTGTTGGTGCATGAATTAGGTCTTCGTGAATTTGACATTTCAAACACTTCTTTGCAAAAGTATGAGCTTCTTGTTCCATGGTAGGTCAGTATCCTGCTCTTGTCAGTTTATTTGCAAGACTTAAAACATTAAAGTATCCCCCACAAATACCATAGTGAACCTCTTGTAAATCAGTTTGCAATTTGTATGAATCAAGACAACTAAGGATGGTTTGGTCAAAAGAGCGATGGTATAGGGTGTCACTGATGATGATGTATCTAGTGGCTTAATGGATAAAGGAACAATGTTTATTTTTGGATATATTGGGAGGTAATATTTGGGATTTTAAGTAGTTGTAGATGTCTTGGTAACAAGGGGAATTGGGACCAATTGTTTCACACATGAGTTTAGATTGTGGAATCTTAAAAGTAGGAATCATCAGTTGTTCCACTAAAAAATCACATTTAGCAATATATTGTGGGATATCAAGCATGTAAGAAATAGTAGCCATGACATTTGATAGTTTTTTTTGTACTCGTGGAACCTAACTGAATGTGATTGTAACAAACCTGGTTTTGTAGAAATCAACCAACTTCTTGTAGGGATTCTTTTCATCTTTTGTCTCATATTCATCATTTGCTTGTCGAATGACTAACTGAGAATCACCATATACTTTAAGATGTTTGATGTCCCATTGCACTATAATTTTTAATCCCATGACTACTTGGCTTCATACTCTACAATGTTATTTATGCATTGAAAAGTGATTATGTATGATTTAGGGATTGCATCCCTAAATAGAGTCAGAAACAAAATACTTGCCCCCAAGCCATGTTGTGTATGTGAACCATCAAAATATAGTTACCATTTAGTGCTAGGTATGATTTTGAATATTCAATCATCTAGAAAATCAAATAACAATGGGTGATTATCTTGGATACGAGCTTTAGCTAGTGAATCTTCTATTGCTTGTCCTTTTATAGCCTTGTAGTCTACATACTGTATATGAAATTCACTCAATATTATAACCCACTTAGCAAGGCGGCTTGTGAGTGTTGCCTTGTTGATTAGATACTTCAATGGGTCTATCTTTGCTATGGGTAATGTCTTATGACTCAACATGTAATGTCTTAGCTTCTATGTAGTGAAGACAATTGCAAGTCATCCATGTTCAATAGGGGTATAGCTCAATTCATAACCAACCAGAGTTCGACTGATATAGTATATAGCTCTCTCTTTTCCTTTATTAGCCCCTAATGTTGTTGTTGTTGCTGATATGTATAATATAAAATGTTTTCCCTTAATAGGAGGCACAAGGACTGGTGGAGATAGTAAATAGTCTTTTAACTTTTGGAATGCTTGCTAACACTGTTCATTCCACTTGAAGATTACTCCCTTTTGAAGAAAATATTGAAAGGGATGACATTTATTGGCCAACTATGCTATGAATCTTTTGATAGATTGTAATTTTCCTTCTAAACTTCTCAATTGTTTTAGATTTGATGGGGGAGGCATATCCATTATAGCTTTCACTTTTGCTGGATCTACTTCAATACCACGATGAGAAACAGTGTACCCTAGGAGTTTTCCTGATGTATCCCCCAAAATATACTTGTTAGGGTTCAAGCGAAGCTTATACTATTCCATTCTATCAAAGATCAAAGTTAGGATACTCAGATGGATATCTTTGGTGAGTGATTTACATAATATGTCATCTATATAATCTTCCATCAATGTGTGCATGAAATCATGAAAGATGGTTGTCATTGTTCTGTGATAAGTTTCTCCAGTATTTTTGAGGCCGAAGGGTATTACATTCTAACAATAAGTTCCCCAGGTACATGTGAATGTTGTCTTAGGCTGATCTTTAGGAGCTATTCTGATTTGATTATATCCAGAAAATCCATCCATTAAGGACATAATTTCATAGCCAGCTATCATGTCCACAATTATGTCAATGTTTGGCAAAGGAAAATTGTCTTTTGGACATTCTTTGTTCAAGTCACTGAAATCACTACAAATTTTGATGCCCCTTTTTGGTTTTCTAACTGGAACCAAGTTAGAAATCCATTCAGCACAATAAATGGATTTGATGAAACTCACATCTAACAATTTGTTGAGCTCAACTTAAACTAGTAAAGCAATTTGTGGATGCATTTTTCTTAGTTTTTGTTTGATTGGTTTAGCATATGGCTGCAATGAAAAATGATGAAGTACCAATTCTAAATCTAACCCTAGCATATCTGTATAGGACTATGCAAAGTTTATTTATTTTTCTAGAAAGAATGTGATGAAGTTTGTCTTTTCTTGCTCATATAGTTAGGCTACAAAGTGAATGACATTAGGGTTATCTAGTGTACCCAAATTTATTTCTTGTGTTATCTCCACAAAGACAAGATATTTTACATGTTCTACTGGGGTTTTGTCCACTCTTCCGTCCTTGGGAGCCTCAAAAAGGATCTCACCCTCAAATACGTCATTTATTTTTACTTTTTTTTTTAATGTCTAGAGGTGCCTTATGGTTTTCACTAAGAGACTCATTTTTTTCATTTTTTTCATTTTCATTTTTGTGACTAGAACGAGTTGACTCCCCAAATTGTGCCTATATATCTTCATGAGATTCAATAAATTTTGTTATGGCCTCATCATTCTCAGAATGGTCTAAACTCGGCGGTCCTTGTTGGTCCCAATCAATAAGTTTGAGATTAACTAAGGGCATGCTATCATCAGTATTATACAAGTCTAATGTGGTAAAGGTGAAAGTCACGATATGGATATCAATAGTATCATTGTTAGTATTGCTTTCAATATGCTATTCTTCAGAAGAGGAGCTAGGATCCCAAAAGTCTTTAATCTAGGCTCTAGAACAAGTCTATTAAGGAAGGGGAGTATTTACATGTTTCGCTTCGATGGGCAAGTCATCAAGATCAATAAAAATATCATCTAAGGCATAAGAGCTAGAGGAATAGGAGTCCCATTCCCACTCATTGAAATTAGTTTCTTTAAGTTCTTCCTCAGTTGTCTTTTCATTGTCAGGAGTGCGCCCTTTTTTACATAAGGTTGAATTGGCATTGGAGGGACCAATTCGTAATGGTTTAAATCCTAGTCCTGTGGTGTGATGTTTCTCTTTTGGCTAAATGGGCTCTATAATTCCTTTCTTGTTTATGCCAAGACCACTATGTCCATCGTAGCCTTTATTCTACATGATGGTGAATCCTTTATCATAGTTTTCAATAGGAAATTCTACAAGTGGGACATCTTCTTCATCTTTATAAAGCCATTTTGATACATCCTCTTCAATTTTTTCTTCATTGTGATCTCTCCATTTTGTGAAAGTAGTAGGAGGTTGGTATTGATTATAACCTTGGGTTTTTTTTGTACAAGATGCGGCTTGCCATAGGACTTAGGTGAAGTAGGTAGTTTTCCAATGTGGAATGATTGTACCATAGTGTATTCTCCAAATCCCTAATCTTCAACTTTGAGTTTTCCTTTAGACAATTTAGCCAATGTTTGAGGATCTAGGTTTTGAGAAGTGTCATGGGATGACAAAGCTTCTCTATTTATTGGTACTTTCTACTCAGGTGTTCCTTTTGAGTTGGCACAAAATGGAATGGATTTGGATCTCCAGGAATAGTGATTTTTGTTCCATTGTAAGGGACTTTTAGGAACTAATGATAAGTAGATGGAATCGCTTTCATGACATGAATCTAGGGACGACAAAGAATCATTTTGTAGGGTAGATCTAGGTATAAGACCTGCAATGTTATACTTTCAATGGCGGGTCCAACTTAGATAGATAGCACAATGAAACCTTTGAAAGGAGTTCTGCATCATCATAAGCTTTGATAATGATTTTCTTTGAAGGATCAAAATCACTTTCAGAGTAGCCGAGAGCTATGATAACTCTCAATGTATAGATGTTCAATCCCGCTCCACCATCTATTAAGACTTGTCTTATTTTAGTTTTATGGATGAAGATTTATAAATACAATGGATCATTGCGATTAAGCTTATTATGGGGAAAATCATTTTTAGTAAAAGTAAATAGGTATGAGGGAGCAATATGTCCTATCATGGCTTGAAACTGGTCAATATTTATGTTCATAGAAATTGTCAATTCTTGTAATGCTTAGTCAAGAACTACTCTATGAGTAGGGGATATACACAATAAATCAAGGATAAAGATTTGCGCTAGTGTTTTGCCTAAATGATCAAGAATATTATACTGGCTAGTGACATATGATGTGGAAGGAGCTCCTTGCAAGACAACCTTAGATCATCAGGTAGTTATTGCACATTGGGAATTTGTTTCCTTGATTCTTATGGTAGATACATGACTATTTGAAATTTTGATACAATTTATTGTTGTGAAGCATTAGTGTAATTAACATTGCCTTTTGAGTTAGAATTAGAGGTAGAGGCCTTTCCTTTACATGATCAAGCAATGAAGTCTTGAATATGGTGTGATTTGTGTTTGAGGAAGTTGTCAGAGAATATATCTCAACCAAACCTTGGTCAATCAAGTCTTGGAAACAAGAAGGGGTTTTGTGTCCCTTTGTTTGGTGATATTCACAATATTAGTTTTCATTCAACCACCTAGGTTTAACTACTGGTTCATTTATGATCTCAGGTAATTATACAAGGTTTGAATGAAGTAATTGTTTCAATACAAAATCAATAGATTCCCTTAATGGTGTGAAATTTTGAGGAGGTTTCTACTGTTGGTTCTATTTCATTGGTTGCTTGATTTTGTTGTTGCGTCAATACATTGTTTTGAGTTTTTTGTTTTTTTGTTTATTTGGTGGTATGATCCCTTTAAGGATGAGTTTTTGTGTGCATTGTTTACTGTCTTTGCATCCACAACCCCATTATTGTTAACATTCTTGTTTCTAGACTGAAATTTTCTCTTATCATTGGAGGTACTAGGGTTGTCATCTTTAAATATTTTGATAACCCACTTTTTTATAAGAGATTTCTTGATGTTCATCCCTTTCTTGACAAGTTTGTCGGTAATGCTAGGACTCATGATTTTCAATTTATACATTAATTCTGGTAGTAAGTTTTCGATAAACAGGTTGACTTGTTGCTCCTTAGGGATGTCAAATGGACATCGAATGACTAAGTTACACCATCTTTGTAAAATTATCATGAAGGATTTGTTAGTCCCAACCGGTGCTGAGAGGGGAGGGGTGAATCAACAATTTACCAATTTTACAAAATTAAAACCTTTTAACTCAAGACTACACTAACTTAATATTTATCAATATAAACAGTTATTGCAGAAGAACATGCATGCATGAAAATATACACAATAACACCAAGATTTCTCTCATGGAAACCCAAATGGGAGAAAACCACGACGTGAGTAGAAAATCACAAAATTTATAGTCTTCTAGAGTACGCCCATTGAGGATCCATCCATGTTAGAAGATTACAGAGACATTGTTAGGTGCCACCCGGTTAAGGGATTTTATTTAAGGCCTGTTAGTGCCTTTACCTTGTTAGAGGTAGCCTTATTAAAGGTCTTAGGATCATCAATTAAGATGTCACTTGGTTAAGGGATTTTACAAAGGGACCTATTTTGATTAAGTAAAAATAGGTTTTGGAAAGGAACCCGCAACTTTTACATACCAGCAGAGTCAAATAACTAGAAAAGACCGTTCCTGATCACTTTAGAAACAAAAATTGATCCGAATCGAACAAAAAGGGATCTCAACACACATAACATGAAGAACCAAAAAAAGACAGTGAAAGGAAAGCAAAAAGATAGACAAAGATAGAGACTGGGACTGAGACCGAAACCAAGACAGCTAGATATTTTTCATGATATCTTCAGCGTGGACCACCATCTATTTCATGTTGTCTGCAAAGGTCTTTAAATCATATGGATCACGACCTTTGATGTCGCACTTATTCCTGGTATTAGCTCTAGTCCTCTTCTCATGAACTTTTTTGTCTAGTTGATCCTTGTCACCTTCTTTCTCTTTGATGTTGTCAAATCTATTAATCAAAATGTTCATGTTGTCCACTGAGCCTTTGAGAGTCTGGAAGTTCTATTTAGCTATCTTCTTTACAATGAGTTCCATTCTGTCAATTCTGCTACCTAGATTGTTCATATAAATTTCCATCCCTTTTGCCTCCTTATTCTCTGCCATCTCCTTAACCTTATTTTCAGTTGCAATAATTTTACTCACCAAGTTTTCAATGGCTTCAGCATTATTAATTTCTACCGCCAACTCTTTAACATTTTCAGTCAAGGGTTTGTCGCCTATCGTTGCTCTTTTGACAACATTCATATCTTTCTTCAGGCTGCCAATGCCTTTCACCATTGTGTTGATGGTGTCATAGAAACCCTTAATACTCTCATTTTCTCCAACACAATCCCTACATTTACCCCTTTTGTCCTCTTGATCCTCTTTCTGCAGACTTTGAGTGTTCAAATCCTCATTGTTGCCCACAACTGGCCTCTCTTCCCCCTCCTTATCCTTCCCATCATCATTTTTATTCTCCTCTACCTCTTCATCATAATTAATCAAAATTTGATTAATATATTTGTTCCCTCGCTTGCTGATGTTCTTCTTCCGCTGGGTTTTCTTGCCAGTGCCTTTCCCTTTCTTATTTTTGATGAATTTACCTAAGAAAGGACTCGACCTCAGACTCTGAAATATCTGAATCCACCACAATCATTTTCCTCTTTGCCTTATTCCTCCCCTTTTTACTTGGCTGCTCCAAATCACCTTCAGTCTCTAAGTCGAAGTTAAAACCACTAACCTCACTCTTCGTGTCCTCATCTCTTGCATTTTTACCTTTAATAGGTTTTTCAATGCATTTACCTTTCAACACTTTATAAACAAGAGCCATAAGACCCTAGTGAAGAGCATGGTCGCCCTTGGGATCTTTCTGTATCTCTTTGATAGTATGGTCCATGGAACATGCAAGATAATATGGAAAAATCACCTTTTCCCCATGGCAAAAATGATTAAGGAAGACAAAGTGGTGTCCATAAGCTCTCGTGAACCTGTCATCCAGAGTTATATAGGTAATTGTATCAAATAAGATGAGCCTCCATGGCCTGCATATACATTTTGGGGAGTGATAGGAGTTGTCGACCTTCAACATTTTCTTCTTCTCACCTTCCATGATAGGAAATTTGTCTGCTACCTTATCAAAGATGCTACAATCTCTATAAAGTTTCATACCCTCTGTCACCATTCCCGTGGCTTCAACAATAATCTCCTCATCCACAGTCATCATCTGGGTCCCCACTAAAATTTTGCCATTCTTCCAATTCTAGATAAAGTGTTTAGTGACTGTTGGATCTTTCTCACTAAGCCTCTCCATAAACACACTCAGGCCCCCCTCCTGAAGAATTTCCCAAACTTCCCTATTCTTTCTCCATTCTAGGCAAGAGGTAGGTTTGAACCTTTTTTTATTCCCTCCCATTTTACCTTCGCAATCCCTTAATTTCCTTCTCTCTGCTCTGAGTCTTCTTCTCTGGTTTTTGTAGTTGCCCTAAAAAACAATCCTGAATCCATGCCAAGCAATAATGAAAAGACACTTAAATAAATGCACATCACCTCCATTGTAAACTTGATTTGTAATGAGTGGAAGAGGAATTCAGAAATTATGGTTGATGGTGCCATGTTGCCTCATTTTGATACGGTCCAGATCGAGCAAGGATTTCTCTTCACATGCGAGTTCACTCTCACCATTAATAATTGTGATTTCCTTTGTTTGACAGGCCAGGTTGGCGGCCTAGTCAACACACGAGTTTGCTTCCCTATATACGTGTGTAAAAACACACATTTCAAATGTCTCACTTATTTTCTTAGCTGCTTTTATAGAATTATTTATTGTCGATGATGGTGGGAACTTCTTGTTCAAACAGTTGATTATATTCAATGAGTCTCCTTCACACCAAACTCTGGTGCAGTTAGCTTCCTTTGCTAAGACCATCCAGTGATAGGCTGCCATAGCCTCAACAACATGATTTGTCTAATTTCCTATAGGTATGCATTTAATAGTTTTGCATTTTCCCCATTCGTCCCTTAGGACCACACCACATCTCGTAATACTAGATTACCCTTTGAGGCTCCATCAAAGTTGATTTTAATCCAACCATTGGGAGGACTTTCCCATATCATACCCTCTCTAGGATTGGTATGAACATGATCACTACCTTTTAATCTCCACTTCTTGAAGATTATTTGATCATTCTTGTCTTGAGGCTTATCAATACCACCTATGATATTCATATTTTCCAATATACTTCTTTTTATTTTCTCAAACATAATTTGATCCTTAGACACCTTCTCTCTGAATACTCTTTTGTTTCTCTCTTTCCATATACCCCGACACATATGGGGTAAAGCCAATTTCCACAACAAAATAGTGGATTTATTCCTTGATGGATGCTACCAAGAATAAAAAACCTCTTGAACTAACTTTGGGAAACTCCAACTGATATTGAAGTGATCTAGACATCTTCCCCAGACAACATTAGAGAAGGAACAATGAAAGAGTAGGTGGTTGATGGTCTCCTTGTTCTGCATACAAAGAAGACAAACACTAGGCATGCACATACCTCTTTTTCTGAGGTTATCAATAGTTAGAATTTTATCTTGAAGGGATGTCCAGAAGAAAATATTAATTTTAGGGGTTAGGCCTTTCACCCAAACCTTAGCCCAACAAGGGTTCTCCATTTTAGAAAACTGCTGATAATAAAGAGAGGCCACAAAGAATTTACCATTTGCTGTGAGTTTCTAGATTAATTGATCTTCATTTTCCACCACCACCATGGAATTCATAATTTTGTTCAAACTACCCAAGGAAGGATCAACTTGAGATAAATCCTTCCACTATCCTTCTTGCCAGTAGTCACCCACCATAGATCCATATTTTTCCTTGCACTGGTTCTGAAATCTACTCCACTCGGGACTTTCACTCAAAGGGGACTTGAGTAACCAAGAGTCTTCCTAGAATTTGATAAGGTTCCCTTTCCCTATCTTCCATTTCACACCTTTGGCAATAAGATCTCTTGTTTTAGACACATTTTTCCAGATATTGGATCCAATTGGGATATCTTCCGCATTGAGGTAACTTAAGAGTGCAGGATAATGCCTTTTATACTTCTTGTCCCATATCACTTTCCATTCTCCCTAGTTATTATACCCTCTCCAAATCTGCTTGGCCATAAGGAATTCATTCATGTCTCTTATTCTTCTTAGACCCAAACCTCCCTTTCTTATAGGCTTACAAACCTTGTCCCACACAATCAGATTCATTCTCCTCTTCTCCTCAACCCCAGTCCACAAAAAAGTTCTTTGCATCTTTTCCATAGCCTCCGCATACTTGGCAAGAATTCTGAAAAGAATGATGGCATAAAGAGGAATACTTTGAAGAGTTGATTTCAATAGCTGAACCTTACCAGCTTGGCTAAGAGAGAGCCCTTCCAACTAGCTAACTTCTCATGGAATTTGTCCACCAAATCTCCCCATAAAGGTTTAGGAGGATCTTGGCATAAGGGAAGCCCCAAATAGGAGGCAGGAAGACTCCCCAATTGGCACCCCAAAATATTGCTTATTTTTATCTTTATTCTCTCCGGAGTATTGATGAAATAAACAAATCTTTTAGACCAATTAATAAGTTGCCTAGTAGCTGACCCATAACTGTCCAATGCTTTCTTTAAACTCCTATAATCATGCACTAAATCCTTCCCCATAATTATAGAGTCATCCACAAACTGCTGATGGGAGGAAACTTGATCCGTTGAAGAAGGTTTCAATCCACAAAACTCCCCCTTCTCAACCAGCTTTCCAATGTATCTCCCCAGACATTCTGCCATGATAATAAAAATAACCGGAGATAGAGGATCTCCCTGTCTAAGTCCCCTTGAGGACTTGAAAAAAGTAGAAGGAGACCCATTAATTAAGACAGAAAAAGAAGCCGAAGAGACTAATTGCCTAACAAGACTAATACTACTAGAGCAAAAACCAAAAGCTGAGAGAAATTTCATCATTAAATCCCAATCCACTCTATCATAGGCTTTGGATAAATCAAGCTTCAGAAGAAAGCCTTCTTTTTTAGCACTAGATAAAGAATGAATGTTTTCATGGACCAAAATTATCGAATCCAAGATTTGTCTGCCAGGGACAAAACCACTTTGCTGATGAGAAATGATAGAAGGAAGCAAATTTAGGATTCTAGAGGTCAGAACCTTGGAGATAATCTTATATAGAGAGTTGCATAGGCTTATGGGTCTGAAAAGATCCATGGAATCAACTCCCATCTTTTTGGGGATAAGAGCAATAAAAGTGTCATTTATCTCTTTCAAAATTATTTTAGCATCAAAGAACTCTTTCATAGCTTTGGAAACATCATCTCCAACAATATGCCAATATATTTGAAAAAAAGAACATGGGAAAACCATCCAGCCCTGGCGCCTTGTTACCTTCAAAGGAGTTGACAACTTTCAAAATCTCATTATTGGAAGGGATAGCAATCAGGTAAGAGTTCTGATCATGGATTACAAAGGGACCTATTAAAGTCCACTCGGTTAAGGGATTTTGAGTTGCAATGATTAGAAAGAAACAAGAAGTTGCTTTGCTAGAATAGCTACTGATAGCTTGATTAGATCACAATGAAAATCATACTCTATCTCCACCAGTTGTGTCTGCTCTGCACTACACCAGTCCTCTACTCATACCCTTGGTTCTGCACTCTACCGGTCTACTTCACACACACTACTCTACTAAATCATTTAGTAATTCCCCACTCTTCACTCTGCACTTTGGATTGCCTCTCACAAGATTTGCACTTTGCAAATTTTCTGATCAAAAAGGTTTTGGATGAACTCAAAACACTTTATACACTCTCTATTGTCACCTTCAGGTGTTTCCTTAATCAATGCAATCACAAATCTCAGTAGATTTTGAATTCAAATCTTCCCTCTCTTGCTCTGCATGCCCTACAACAATTCCGCCAACTACTCAATGAAATCTGCCACTGCATCCCCCAAAAATAGTGACTTCTGGGTCGAGTTTAGTCTTTTAAATGCGAACCAGAAAATCAACAAGTAATCATGGCTTAACTGTATGATAACTGAAGTTGATTTCACAAACCTTTAGTTTGGCGTTGACACAATCTCACCAACTCACCTTTTTCCATCGCAACTTTGTAACCGATCACCGCTCTGAGATTTATGGTAACCACCTATCTTCCTTCTGCTTCACCGGTCTATTGGTATACCACTACTCTCTTCATTACTGGTTCATCCTTTGATGTCAGTTTTCAATACTTCCATCAAGCCTCTTCTCTTGTTTGCTAATGAGGTTTCAATTTGCATACAACCTCAAGCCTTCTTGCCTAAGTCACCTTTTGTGACTTCATCATCAGAATGACCAACCTGAAGATCTGACCTCAACACTGATCTACTTGAGTAACATAACAGTTATCTTAGTATGTCTTCCCTTGAGTTGATTGAACCTTGATCACCTTTACAAGTCATCACCTTTGCTACTGAGATACACCACTCCACCTGTACCACTCCACCGGTCAGTGTTAGATATCAATGACAAATCTCAGCTAATATACTGGTTCTCTAGATTAACCGGTTTTGTCAATGCCAACAATCTCCCCCTTTGGCATTGATGACAACACTTCAGAATCTGTCTTATCAATTGCTCCTAAATATACTTTCTTCATTTCTTTATTTATTTCTATACTGGTCATTACTTCTACTCCGAGTAATGAATATCTCCCCCTAACACTAACAATACTCCGTTTCCAACAAACCACTCTAACCACTTCCACTTTTGGCAACCCTCTGCTTCAACAACTTTAGCTCAACACTACTTACCGATACTCAAACACTATAATCATATCTCCCCCTTTGACAAAAATGCCAAAGATGTATTTTAGTACAAGACTGCTCCCCCTAACTAGAGTAGTCCAAACTTATCAATCTAGTCTAGAGATTTTTCATAAAGAAATCATACCAGATTGATGTAGAGCCCTTTTTACTTACTTTAATGCAGGTAGGGGTATCACCCCTAGCTTATCTCTGAGGTATTCAAAGGTGTCCTTATGTAGTGGCTTGGTGAAGATATCAACCACCTATTCTTTTGTTGGTATATACTCCAACCTCACTTCCTTGTCTTGAACCTGTTCCCTGAGGTAGTGGTATTTGATAGCTATATGCTTTGTCTTGGAATGCATCACCGGATTCTTAGATATGTCGATAGCATTGGTGTTGTTATAGTGAATCACCACAGGTTCAGTCACCTTTTCTTGGATACCTTCCAATAGTTGCTTGATCCATACTATCTATGTATAGTTGATTGCAACAACCACATACTCAGCCTCAGCTATGGATTGAGATATGCAATTTTGTTTCTTGCTTGTCCATGACACAAACTTGTCTCCAAGAAAGAATGCACCTCCACTAGTGCTCTTTATGTAATCAATGTTCATTGCCCAATATGCACCGGTGAAGACACTAAAATTGAAATCTCCCTTATATGGATACTAGAGACCATACTCATCAGTCCCCTTAAGGTATCTAAATATTCTCTTAACCGCCACCATATGAGTCTCTTTTAGATTTGCAGCAAATTTAGCAACCAAGCGAACAACTTGTGCTATATCCGGTCTATTGTGTACTACATACTACAACTTATCAATCATGGATCGGTAAAGTGTCTCATTCACTTCATGAGCCTCATCATTTTTGGAGAGCTTGCAACTTGTAACCATTGGAGTTCCAACAAGTTTGCAATCTTCCATTCCAAAAGTCTTCAAAATTTCCCTTATGTACTTGGTCTGGCTAATGAATATACCATTCTTTAGCTATGATACTTGCAGACCAATGGAGAATTTTATTTCACCGATCATGGACATTTCAAACTCTTGCTTCATTTGTTCTGCAAAACCTCTGCTTATCTCATCATCTTCTCCAAAGATAATGTTATCAACATAAATTTCTGCAATCAGATGTTTTCCTTTTTCTCTGGTCTTCAGATACAAGTTACTATTATCACTGGTTCTCATGAACCCTATGCTTAATAGATATGAGTGCAGTGTCTCATACCAAGCTCTTGGTGCTTGTTTTAGCCCATATAGAGCCTTCTTCAGCCTGCATATCATATCTCTTCCATCTTATGATATAAACCCTTCTGGTTGCTCTATTTACACTTTTTCCTCTAAAACACCATTCAAGAATTTTGATTTGACATCCATTTGGTAAACTTTGAACTTCTGTAAGCAGCATAGGCAAGCAAGATTCTGACCCCTTCCAGCCTGGCCACCGTTGCAAAGGTTTCTCCATAATCCAAACCTTCTTCCTGAGCATAGCCTTTGCAAACTAACCTTGCTTTTTTTTTCTTACTACTTGACTGGTTTCATCCATTTTGTTTCTAAACACCCATTTGGTTCCTATCACATTTTTGTTTTCTGGTATGGGCACTAGAATCCAAGTTTCATTTTCCTCAATCTACTCCAGTTTCTCCTCCATGGCTTTGATCCAGTCTTCATCTTTTAGAGCCTCCTTCTTTGTTTTGGGCTCAATTCTAGAGAGCATACATGCATTCTCTCTTGCTCTTCTTCTAGTCAATACTTCTGCTTCTTTGTCACCAATGATATTTTCAGCGGAGTGATTATTTTTGACATACCTTGCTAGTATTGGTTCATTTATTGGAGCTTCTTCTACCGGTTGTGCAGGTTCTACTTCACATGCTTCCTCATTTACCGCTACAACATGATTCTCTTCAGCAGGTTCGATCGGTAGAGTGTACTCAAATCCTTGATAATCCTCTGGTTCACTCTTCCTATCCTGTTCATTTTTCTTAGAGAACTCATCTACTCTAACATTGGCACTCTCCACAATTTTGCCAATCCTTTTGTTCAAACACCGATATGCTTTACTCTTTGTGGAGTAACCTAAGAAGGTTCCTTCATCACTCTTGGGATCAAAATTTCCAGAGTACTCATCCCTCTTGATATAGCACCTACTTCCAAATACTTTGAAATAACTCACATTGGGTGAGTATCCACACCATAATTCATAGGGAGTTTTATTTGCCCCTTTCTTCACTTGTATCTGGTTCAAGGTATACACGATAGTGCTTACTGATTCTCTCCAGAAGATATGTGAAATATTCTTCTGTATCATTAGAGTCCTCGCACAATTAGTCAGAGTTCTATTCCTTCTTTCAGCAACCCCATTCTACTGAGGTGTTTTGGGTGCAGACATCTGTCTCATAATCCCTTGTTCTTCACAGTAATTCATGAACTCTTGAGAGGTGAACTCTCCTCCTCTATCCAATCTCAGACATTTCAGATTCTTACCAGTTCCTCTCTCTACTTGAGCCTTGAAGACTTTAAACATGTGAAAGGCTTCAGATTTTTCTTTCAAGAATACAACCCACATCATTCTTGAGAAGTCATCTACAAACAACATGAAATACTAGTCTCCATAGAAACTCTTGGTCCTCATAGGACCACACAAGTATGTTTGAACTAAGTCCAACGCATTTTTTAGATGAATAAGATTTGCTGCTGAAACTAGACTCGGTTAACTTTCCTAGTTGGCATTCTTTACAGATAGCATTTTCCAGTTTCATAATATCAGGCATACCTCTAACAGACTTCATTTTACTGACTTTTGCTATGTTATCAAAGTTAACATGACATAATATTTTGTGCCACAACCAACTATCTTCTACCTTTTCCATTAGACAACTACCTACGGTGGTGTCTAGGTGAAATAGATTACCTCTAGATTGTTTACCGGTAGCAATCAGACTTCCTGATTTGTCATTTATTTAGCATATTCCTTCATTGAATTCTAACCGGTAACCCTTATTGTTAAGTTGTGAAACACTTAATAGACTATATTTTAGCCCTTCTACCCAATAAACATCTTCACAATTTGTTTTATCATTTAGGGCTATAGATCCCTTACCTTTTACTGCACAAGGAGCATCATTGCCAAATATCACCATTCCTCCATTGCAGTCCTTCATGTTGAGGAATTTGTTTCTATGACCAATCATATGGTGAGTGAAACCACTGTTAATTACCCCATCTTCACACCATTTTAAACTAGAGATTAGTGCCATATCACTTTCCTCTATGTTATCTTCATTTACCACTACAAATGCAATTCCATCTCCATCAGATCCTTCTGATTCTTCATCGGTAACTCCTTCTTCTGTAAGATAGAACTCCCTCTTTCTCTTGTCCTTGTAGCTTATAAAATTATCCTTCCTATCATTGTTAGGACATCTGGATGCAATATGACCTATTCTATTACAAGAGAAGCACTTCCAGGGAAGTTTACCTTTATACTTTCATTTTCCTCTTGGCAGTCTTCTTGCCAATAGAGCTTCAATCTCATCTTGTTCCCATTCTTTAGATAACAGGTTGTTACATTCATTAGAATGACCGATTCGTGTAGTAGAACTATTTATAGTTTCTTTTCTTCTCCTTGTTGGTGCAGATATCATGGAAGCTTTGAAGGCAACATCAATATTTGGTACATTGTTATCATAGTTGCTCAGTTCAAAGGCAGTCAACTTACCGATCAGTGAGTCAAGTGAAACACTAACTGTTCCCAAGGATTTGAGTTCCTGAATTGCAGAAACCCTTATGGTATATTGTGATAGCAAGGTTCTCAAGATTTTGCTAACCACATCATCTTCTTCAAGCTTTCCTCCAACACTTCTGATGGAATTTACCACATCCTTTATTCTTTTACTATATTATTCTATATTTTCTCCTTCTTGCATCCTCATCTCATCAAATTTTCCTCTCAAGTTGTCCACTTTAGCCTTTTGAAGATGAGGATATCCTCTATAAATAGTCTTCAGCTTATTCCAAATATGATAGGTTGTTTTCAAATTTTGAACCTCAACATACTCATTATCAGATAGAGTGCTAGCAATGAGATCCATAGTAGCAGTGTTGTCTTGCCTTTCTTTGATCCGATCTGTAGTGAGAAACCTTGTAGGTTCATTATACTCTATGATTACATGATTCCAATATTGATCTCCTAGGGTTCTTAGGTAGAGCTTCATTCTACCACACCATAAGGTGTAATTCTCCTTAGAGAACTTAGGACCCTCCTTTCACATCATCTTGGATCTTTCCTTAAGCTATTATGCTTTTTTGAATCTAAGGACCAAATCTTCGATACCAACTGTTAGTCCCAACCGGTGCTGAGAGGGGAGGGGTGAATCAACAGTTTACCAGTTTTACAAAATTAAAACCTTTTAACTCAAAACTCACTAGCTTAATATTTATCAATATAAATAGTTATTGCAGAAGAACATGCATGTATGAAAAGATACATAGTAACACCAAGATTTATATCGTGGAAACCCAAATGGGAGAAAACCACGGTGTGAGTAGAAACTCACAAAATTTGCAGTCTTCTGAAGTATGTTCAGTGAGGAGTCATCCCTGTTAGGAGATTACAAAGACACTGTTAGGTGCCCCCTGGTTAAGGGATTTTATTTAAGGCCTGTTAGTGCTTTTACCCTGTTAGAGGTATCCATTTTAAAGGTCTTAGGATCATCAATTAAGATGTCACCCAGTTAAGGGATTTTCCAAAAGGACCTGTTAAAGTCCACCCTATTAAGGGATTTTGAGTTGCAATGATTAGAAAACAACAAGAAGTTGTTCTGCTGGAATAGCTACTGATAGCTTGATCAGACCACAATTAAAATCATACCCTGTCTCCACCGGTTGTGTCTGCTCTGCACTACATTGGTCCTTTTCTCATACCCTCAGCTCTACACTCTGCTAGTCTAGTTCACACACACTCTATTCTACTAAATCATTTAGCACTTCCTCACTCTTCACTCTACACTTTGGATCACCTCTCACAGGATTTGTACTTTGCAAATTTTTTGATCAAAAAGGTTTTGTATAAACTCAAAACACTTTATACACTCTCTGTCGTCACCTTCAGGTGTTTCCTTAATCAATGCAATCACAAATCTCGGTAGATTTTGAATTAAAATCTTCTCGCTCTTTCTTTGTACGCCCTACAACAATTCTGCCAACTACTCAGCCAAATCTGCCACTACATCCCCCCAAAATAGCGACTTTTGGGTCAGTTCAGTCTTTTAAATGTGAACCAGGAAATCTGCAAGTAATCATGGCTTAACTGCATGATAAGTGAAGTTGACATCACCAACCTTTAATTTGGAGTTGACACAAACTCACCAACTCACCTTTTCCCATCACAACTATGTAATCGATCACTGCTCTGAGATTTATGGTGACCACCTATCTTCCTTCTGGTTCACCGGTCTACCAGTATACCACTGCTCTCTTCATTACCAATTCATCCTTTGATGTTGGTTTGCAGTGCTTCCATAAAGCCTCTTCTCTTGTTTTCTAATGAGGTTTTGATATGCATACAACCTCAAGCCTTCTTGCCTAAGTCACCTTCCGTGACTTCATCATCATCAGAATGACCAACTTGAAGATCTGACCTCAACACCGATCTTCTTAAGTGACAGACTAGTTAGCTTAGTCTGTCATCCCTTGAGCTAATTGAACCTTGATCACCTTTACAAGTCATCACCTTTGCTACTGAGATACACCAGTCCATCAATACCACTCCACCAGTCAGTGTTAGACATCAATGACAAATCTCAACTAATATACCGGTTCTCTGGATTAATCGGTTTTGTCAATGCCAACAAGATTCTCCTATTTTTTGTTTAGTAGTATAGAGATTAGTCATGGTGACTTCATTATCAAACTTGAAGGAAAAGTGACAAATGAGTTTCTCAACTGATTCATTCCATGACTTGATGTTTTTTATTAAGTCAAAAATAGGTTTTGTAGGGACCCGAAACCCTTTACAAAAACAAAGATCGGTCTATACTTAACAAGGAGTTAAGACAAAAAAGATCACTAAAACTGAACAACCCCTTAAAAATATTGACCATATTACAACAAAGGGGCATAGACCAAAAAAAGCAAAAATAGAAAAACAAGGACTAGCAGAAAAAACCAGACATAGAAAAACCAACTGAACCAACACAGACACAACAATGAGCCAACCCTAAACCAACAAATTCATTGCCTGCTCCATCTCTTTTTCAATCTCTATCATAGTGTTGGTGAACTTCTTGAGCTTCTGAAAATCAGGAGGAGGTCAAACAACCTTTCTCTTCAACGTACCCCTGGTCTGTTTGCTGGGTCCTGAGGAGATGTCCTACTCAGTATTAGCATCCACATCCACCACATCCTTTAGATGGAACTACTCTTCAAGGATGCAAATCATATTCTTGAAGCTTTCCACAGTCACACCAATCACCCCATGACTATTTTTAACAATCGCTTTGATGGATTCCTTGATTTTAGCATTTTGGTCTTCCAATGTAACCATTCAGACTTCATAGACTTTCTTGAAGTTATCGAATGCCTCCATAGTAGTTTTAAGGCATTCCATAACTTGATGTTACCAGGTAGTCGGGCATACCAATCCATCGCTTGTTCTGGTAGACTTTACAGAAATAAATGCATGAGGTATGTGTGAGTGTGAAAAATGGATAAGTATCTGCAAGCTATAAGACACAACAGTTCAATTAAGTCATTGCATGCATTGTTAGAAAGATATAATGCATTGCTTTCAGATTTGTCTAAGCAATACCAGTGACTAGACTACACCAAGACAAAGGATTTAATCTATATGAGCACAAGATTTAAGCTAAATGGATGCAAGATTAAGCTAGATGAATGAATAGTAAGCTAGATGAATGAATATTAAGATAGATGAATGAATATCAAGCAATCATTATTAAACTAAATATGCAAAAAGATAAACTAAGATGTAATAATCTCAAAGCATAATATCTTCAATGACTCCAGAGCAAAAACTACACAATAACAATAAGTCTCCAGGGTGTTTTGAATGAGAGATGAAGGCTGAATTTATAGAGACTCAAAAGAGAGACCAACGGTCAAGATCGATTAACAATGAGCGGCTGAGATTCCTCAAGAAAAAGCACAATCCAGGTTAATTGAAATAATTGAGAGATCAAATTAAATTAATCTTGAGATAGATTCCAATTATAGCTTGATTTAATGCATTCAAATTATAAGTCTAAGTCTGCATTGGAGATAAATTTAGTTGATTCCATGCACTTGAGATAAGAATAGGCGATTCCATGCACATTTCTTTAATTTGCTCAAGATTTTTATTTAGAAAAAGCCTTTTCAATGCAACTGAACCTCTTTCCTCAAGAAAAGATTTGAGTTTTAATTTTTAGAGAAAATGATTAATTCAATTTAATTGCTTTTCTGATTTCTCAAGTTATCTCAATTTTAGAAAAAAAAAAATCTTAAGTTTGATTTCTTCTCTCAATTTAATTCTTTTCCACTATTTTCAATTTAACTCTTTCTTTTGCAGATGAATTCCTCTTTTTGTGGTAAATCTCTTTTTGTAAATTAATTCCTCTTTTTCTTAAAATTAATTCCTTTTTTTTTGTGATTTAAATGGCAAATTTATTTATTAATCAAATATGCTAGGATATTTAATTAAATAAATAAGATAATTGATTAAAATGATTTACTTGGAATGATTAATTAATTAAATAAATATTTAATTATTATAGTGATTTATTGCCATCTAACATTAATGATTGAAGAATTAATTAATTAGGTGCTCAAGGTGATTTAAAGCTGATTTGGTTAGGACCTTGGTGATGTTGTCGAGATTAGGGGCCCATGGTTTAGGTGACCATTTTTAGGGTATTACATTTGCCCCTCTTTGAATTAATATGTGAGCAATGCGTTGGTTCAAAGAATAGTTGATGTCAAATAGATATCAGTTCTTAACTTGATGGATCACAAACTGATGAAGAGCGGATGTTCAGCTTGATTTGAAGCGATGAAGTTGAATAGATTGATTAAAGCGATATCGATCCTGAACTTGACTGAACAAAGAAAGATAGCATTCTCATACTTGATTGATCAAGAAACAAGCACCTATCTAAAACTTGATTGAACTAGATTGAGAGAGAGACGCAACCGATTCCGAACTTGATTGAACAAGAACCGACTAAGTGAGATAAAACCGATTCCGAACTTGATTGAACAAGAACCGATTAGCAAGAGAAAATGTCCAGCTTGATTTGATGTGATGAAACTAAACATCGATTTGAATATTGATTTAGAGAGGGACAAAGATTGATATGCCCCTACAGATTGCTTTATTTGACATCAAATAATCTCAACTTAATATGATGTGATTTAATTGATTACTTTGCTTGAAAATATTTTTTCTCGACTTTAGATGAAGATTTGAAAATTTCTTGAATTTCGATGATGATGATAATAACTGAAAAGATGTAATGAGTATGCCCCTCGAGAGCGAAATCGAAAGATAGCGAGGGTACAACGATTTTAGGCAATTTTGAAAAGATTAAAAAGATACAGCGATGATGATTATTTGAGCACAGAGATTGATGTAAGAATTAATTTTGAGATCAGAGTTGAATTGAGCACAAAATGATTCAAAAATTGACTTGAGGATGAAAGTGCTAAGTGGTTAACATTGTGAAATTTTGACTAGAAAATTGACGTCATATTTCGATTTCGATCCCAAAAATGGACTCAGGACAGACGATTTAGCTTAGAGTACAAAGTTTATGTCCATCAGAGAAAGTTTGAAAAATTAGGGTTTGGGCTATATAAGGGGTTCAATGTGTCATTGTCAATTCACTTTTACCTCTCAAAGTTAATAATTTGAGAAACCTTGTGCGAAGAAAAATGGCAATTCTGATTCAAGAGCGTCGATTTGAGTACCAGAGATGACATAATCGACTGCAAAACTATGCCCCAACAATAAGTGATCGATCTTTAGCCTTTTGAATTTCAAATTTTTTAAATTTTTGTTGAATTTTTCATTTTTAATTCCGTTTAAAGTCGTGTTGTGTCATTTTATCGTTCGGTGTTATACGTTTTATCGTACTAGTTTCTGGAATTTTTTTTTATCGTATGGGCAGGTAGGGTTTGTCGTCTGGTTTTTAGTCTTGTATCATACTAGTATGTTCATAAGAGACCATTTGATCATCCGACATGATATTGTTTGTCGTATGAGAATGTTTCATCACTCGGCTCATAGTGTTTTCTCGTATGAGTTGCTGCTTGTCTATGGTAACTCGTATGGAAAACAACAAGTATTTTTGAAGGTCTAAAGAATAATTTTTGATTTTTCATGTTGTAATTTTGGATTCTTTAGCATGTTTAACACATTCTTAGCACAAAGTTGATCATGTACTGATGATTTATGTGTTCAATTTTGCAGATTCAGCTGGCAGATATTCAATTTCGGTGTACATTTCTGTCAATGATGAGACTAGTGCATGTTTTATCAGACACACTAAGAGGTCATATAGGTTTGTGTGGATTTGGATATTTGTTACAGATGCCCAATATCCATGTGAATCATGGTATGTTGACCGCATTAGTTGAGCATTTTCATTCTGAGCATAACACTTTTCATTTACCAGTTGGAGAGATGACGATCACGCTAGAGGATATTTACAGGATATTGAGGATTCCATTTGCTGGAGATAAGGTAGACTATGATTCTACTCCATGATTGGGTATTTTGGCTCTTAGATGTATATTCCATGACGAGACTATCCTTGATTGCGCTATCACTTGGGATGATTTGATGAGTAGGTATGGTGCAGAGTACCCTCTGGCTTGCATTTTGGCTGGCATGATTGGTTGTTTTATGATGCTTGATAGAGGACAACAGGGATTTCTATGTGGATGGGGTAGGATGCTAGAGAGGTTGTTGACTCATCCAGTTAGATTAGGGTGGGGTTCATGCTTACTCGCGCATATACCATGAGATGCATGAGGTTGTCTATCATGAGGGGAAGAGCGTGGCAACATGTGTCCTAATTTTGCAGATATGGGCATGGGAGCATATCCCAGTATGCAGACCTATTGTAGATGTTTCTAGGGAGGCACATCAACCTATCATATATTGGTATTCAAATTATGTTACACAACCCCACTTGGGAAAGATTGATTTTTAGAAGAGGCAGTTGGATGACTTGATCACTGTAGTATGGAGACCATATAGGGGTCTAGAGCTGTGGGATGATTGGAGGGCACAACAAAGAGATATGTTTATGACTCGACCTCTCATCGACATATTTAGTTCTATTATTGAGAGATTTGTAGTATCTAGGGTTTTGAGACAGTATGGGAGATAACAAAGTATATTCTAGGAGTTTACAACGTATGCTAGATATGGGGAGTAGGAGAGACGAGGATGGGCACTGAGACTCTCATATGCGTTGAGCATGCAAGAGTTATCGGGTTTATAACCATAGAGATGGGAGAACCTAGAGGATGTGGCAGACGTGGGGGTATTGCCCTGGTATAGAGATTGGTTTCAAAGACATCCTTTTCCTCAGTTTATAGATCTTAGAGAGTATGTGCCTCTTATAGATGAGGTTGAGGAGGATGCACTAGCACAAGCACATGTACAGGGATGAAGAGCGGATGTACCTAGACAGACATAAGGTGATCCTGGTGCTAGTAGCAGTAGGGCAGCAACGGGAGGTCGACAACAACAGAGAGGGGAGGGTGGATCCTTAGGAACTGTTGGGGTTGAGGTTGGCGGTTCTAGGGCAACAAAGGTTAGAGGTGAGGAGGAGAGAGCGACTCCTAGGAAGGTTAGGTAGTAGAGAGATGAGCAGGGAGACAGAGAGGGGGAGATGGAGAGAGAGTAGGTAGTGCCAGATGTAGTATGATCCTTGAGGGCGAGGGTGACAAGTTTGCAGTCATAGTTGATAGTGGTGTAGACACAACTAGCAGAGCGAGATTGATAGGTCGCAGAGATCAGAGTTGAGTGAGATGCCCTTCAACGAGATGTTTTGCATCAGACGAGTCATGTAGATTATTATGTTGCAGCTTATAGCATAGCGGTCCCAGTAGTGCAACATGTTGTTCCATATTCTCAGTATATGGTTCGATCTGAGGGAGCTAGGGCACCCAGACAGGACGTCAGTTAGCAAGCACCACCTCCTCCACTCGACGATGAGGGAGAGGTAGAGAGCTAGATTTTTTATACCTCCTAGATTTTGTTATATATCCCATTTTTGTATATTATACGATTCTTGCTCCGATGAGACTTTGTATATGATAGTTGATACATCTGTACTCTTAGACACCGAGATTATGATGAGATATATGAGCTCTTGATTTGATTTCATTGTACTTGTGTTGATTGATTATGGGATGTCTTTCTATATGCTTTATTATATATGTATGCATATCTTTTCAGTATGGATGTATGTAATGCAAATGAATATGGATGCTTTTTTTTCTATATGCAAATAAATGATGAAAATGAGTAAGTAGTAATGCAAATGTTTATTTTTCATGCAATAATACGAATGCAAATAAACATATAATGAAATGTAAGGATCTATATAAGATGTTTATGTATGCAGCTAACATCTCAATACACAAGTACTCAAGCGGAGAAACAATGATGAAAAAGGGACCACTTAGTTGAGAAATGACGATTGCTTCAGAATCTCATTCAAAAGATAAAGAGATCATTATTATCATGCCGAAATCACTTGAAATGCATAAGATTTATAATGAATGCAACCTAAACTTAGTCATTGGATTTGGTATGCTTAATTTTCGTCACTGAGCTTTTCACAAACACAACAGACAAAACAAAGTTCATTCCTTTTAATATGCAATATTAATTATCTTGTCTGCAATGACCCTTTTATTGTTCATATCCTTGGACATATTACACATGCATCTGGATTGCACATTAAAAAAATTTCCTCAAAACAGACAAAGAAATGACTTCAACCTCCCTGTTGCATACAAATAAGCAGAGTCGAGGTATGTGTGGCGATTTCACCTTGATGTGAAGGCACTAATCACAGACACCCAGCTTAATAGATGTTTCTAGATCATCGAAATCACTCCTACAAGCAGAAAAAAAAGAAAAAGTATTATGCCCCCAATCCTTGCTTCTCTTAGTTAAGATAGACTTCCTCGAGTTACTCAGAGGGAGTAATAATCAAAAACCAATTTAATAGACAACACACAAAGAAAATTTTAATCATATCTCAAATATTTTAAAGATTGTTTTCAGTAGTCTTGTTTTGCATGTTTAGTTAGTGATAAAACTCTTTAGTAGTTTGGAGACAGGTGATTGACGTGGATTGGATGACTTGGTACTACCGACAGAAAGATGACTTGGTTGAATTGTTTAGGACATGCAAATTGATTAGTCGAGTTCCCTAAGACTAGGACATTGATCAGTTTCAAGCCATGAGGGTTCCAAAAAGAACCAGGATGTCACAAAAGTGACTAAAAGATAAAGCAAAGATGCAACACTTCATTACAAGAGATAAGACTAACTTGGACAAAATCCAGTAGCCATACTGATCTATGTCATTGTTTTGATTTAATCATTGATAGGAATGTCTGGTTTCAAAGAGTAAGTACCCCATATAAGACTGATTTGTCTGGTTTTGAGTGTACCCTTCCTTGTATAAGACATGTTGATGTTTGATAGATTGATTAACAAGACATGTGATAAGTTTGATTATAGAATTTGAGAGTTTGTCTACGGTTGATTTGGTCAGAAGGATGGTCTATGCTTTCTTGCTTTGATTTTTTTAGTTTTTGATTTTGTGAATTTTAATTTTTATGATTTTTTTTAGGGCTTTTATGATTTTTAGGATTTTTTCAGGACATTTTATGATTTTTTTCAGCTATGCCCCTAGTATACAGACCTATACGACATGATGATCTGCAGAATGCATGTAGAGAAAATGAATTTTCAATATGACCTATGTTAATGCAATATGCATGCATGATGAAGACGTGTCATGCTCTATGAGAAGTGTGATACCTGCAACTGCAACACAAAACACTCAATAGATCATTACAAGCATGGTTAGAAAATAATAAGAAAACAAAGATAAAACCATGACAAAGTGACCTATCGCCTCCTAAGAGATATGAGTATGGATTTGCTCTCAGATCTGGATAAGAAATCCCAATGACTTGACTACACCTAGATGGAGGATTTGAAATGATAATGATATGCAAAGATGAGATTGATTATGCTAGATTGATCCAAAAGACTAATTAAGCTAATGATATGCATGATTAAGCCATGAAAAAGATTGATTAAGCTACATGATTCAACAATTATGCTAGAAAATGATTAGATTAAACTAAATCTAAGATGCAATTGCCTATAATAGCAATGCTCAAATGATATGCTAGAATGGATATGCCTATAGTAACAATGCATAAGATGAAAATGAGATGGGATCCTTATTGCTCCAAAATGGGGGATATTTATAGGATTTCCAAGGCTAGGGGTGAGGTGGCAGGAATCAACGGTCAAGATTGAGTCTGGAGATATCAAGGGTGAAATTGGAGGAGGTTGAAGAAGAGGTTGAAGAAGAGGTTGGAGGAAGAGACACTTGTCATCTCTGTGGTGACAAGTGTCAAGGAGCTTTGCTCATAAAAGGGCAAGTGTCCAAGAGAGGAGAGATGTGGCCAAAGTGCCATGTGTCTCAAGAAGAAAATATCCACACCATAGGAGATTAGGATAAGGAGGTTAGAATGTGCAAGATAGGATAGGGTTAGGCAAACCCAAGGTTAAGTGGAATGGGTTAGGTTAGAGGGATGGTTAGGTTAGGTGGTTAGAAGTTAGGAGGCATGTGGATAATTAGAATTTAAAAATTCAAATAATAGAAAAGACTAATTAATTCTCAAAAACTCATAAATTGATTTGTTTTAATTAATTAAAAGATTAGAAGAATTAATTGAAGTGGGGGGAGGATTAATTAATTTGAATTAATTAATCAAAGGGGACTATTGAAATGAACCTATTAAATAAATCTTTAGATTTATTAATAAGTAGATGAAAGGGAGAATTTAATCAAATTGCCTAATGAATTCAATTAAATTAGGAAGGGGGATTAATTAAATAATTGCTTATTTAATTAATTATCTTTAGACCATTTTTAGGTGTATATATTTTGCCCCTCTTTGAAACGAGGTGTGATGACACGTTGATTCAAAGAATAATCTCATTTTGATGATGATATTGGTTTGATAGGATGCCCCAGCTGTTGATTGATAAATTCCGATATGATGATGCCCCCTCGGGAGATCAATTGAGATAATTTATCTTTGGAGTGTTTGGATTTTTGCAAAATTGATATCCCGATTAGAAGTGATTTAATGTCTGCAATTGTGGTTGATGAAAATGCGGGTTCTACGATCACAGTGATGTGGTTCTTGATTATTGATAAAGCTTGATTGATTAGATTGATAATATCAAGATTCAGTATGGTTTCAGGAATGACACCTCCTATATAAGACAAGGATGATCAAAGCGTCTGGTTTCAGGAATGAGATATCCTGTATAAGACATGATCAGAACGTCTGGTTTCAGGAAAGATACATCCTATATAAGACATGAGAGAATTGATTTAGATGCAATTGATTGATAGAATTGATAAGATTGATTGGGTAAAGAACTGAAAGTTTGTTGATATCAAGTTGTAGAAAGCTTCAGATATGTTGATGTTGGCAGGGATAGCATAAGATTTTTGCTGGGTTGACAATAGCTAGAGGGAGATGAGTCATCATTCTGATTGCGTATACACTTATGATGATACCTTGATGATTCCTACGATAGATTTAACCTTGGATAAAATGAGCATGCGGGATCCCATGCAAGAATGAAATGCAAGCTAAATGCAAAGCTATGACCGAACCAGTCACTGGGTTATTGCATTTTGTCATCATTAAGATTTTTTTAAAATGTGGGAAGTGAGTGAAAATATCAATGGTATAATTAAACCATGATGACATAAGCATTATTTTCCTGGATTTGGATATGTTAAGTTAGCACAAGCATCGAGGTATAATTGAACTGAGATGACCCGAGTGTTGCTTGCATAAAACAGGCAATATTAATCATTTCAATACGCAAATCGGAAATGTCTTTGATGATACTATGATGATCATGTCCTGAGACAAATTTGCACATATTAATGATTAATTATAGACAACAGACAAGAAAAATATAATTTTCCTTCCTTGTTTCTCTAGTCACAGACATCCCGGAGTCACTCAGAAACCATGATAGCGAAAATCAGGATAGAAAAATTGAACAATCATGCTAAAATCATTATCCAAAAGATATCATCCATGTGCTTAGACTAACTTTGTGATAGTTTGATGTTTGTTAATTTGATCTCATGTTCAAAGTTGGATATGTCTCAGGTTTCGCTTGATAAGATTTGTCTAAGTGTTGCTCTACCTGTTTGATTAAGCTCAAAATGATAAATTTTTTTTCCCCTAGCTAAGGTACATGATTTTTTGCCCCAAGCTTAGAAGAAAATTCATTATGATATACCCAATGATCCAAACCATGGCAAGAAGCCATCTGGGATGCCTCCATATGTACAAGGTTTTATTATGCATATGAACAATGCTGATGGAAAATAATGCAAGCAGAAGGATGCATGAACTAATAGATGGAAGAGCTAGCCGACAGATAATGCCTGTTTGCTTGGTTTTCACCATCTGTTTTTACTACACTTTTTTTCATATTTGATATTTGTTTTGATTTTTTTTGCTTTTTCACTATTTTTGATTTTTCTGCTTTTTTCAGTTTTTTTGGATTTTTCTGCTTTTTCACTTTTTTTGGATTTTTCAGCTTTTTCACTTTTTTTTTGGATTTTTCTACTTTTTCAATTTTTTTGGATTTTTCTACTTTTTCAAACATAAAACTTCTTTAGATGCATGCTATTGATGGGTTCTTTGAGCTGATCTTCGTCTCGTGTTGATAACTGATATGCTCTTGACCCAAATACTGTTGTGACCACAAACAGACCTAACCAGTTTGGTACAAACTTTCCTTTCTTTTCTCGATCTGCCTGGTTGCATGGATTTTCTTTTAGTACTAGTTCCCCAACTTGAAAGATTTGTGGTTTGAACCTATGATTATAATTCGGCACATTCTTTGTTGATATACCTTTAAATGATCAAAGGCATTTTGTCTTCATTCATGGATCAATTCTAACTCCTGTAGTCTAGATACTCGTTGTTCTTCATCTGGAATTAGACCTTTTAATGATACTCATAGAGAAGGTATCTCTACTTCTATTAGCAGTATTTCTTCTGATCCATAAACAAGAGAGAAAGGTGTGGCACCTATTGGCGTGCAGATACTAGTATGGTAGGCCCATAGAGCAGGGTTCAATTGAATATGCCAATCTCTTCAGCATCATTCACTATCTTTT